>NC_021164.2:40679136-40703847 GCF_000331145.2 Cicer arietinum
ACGATCATGCTTGAAGCAGTGGCATCAGAAGACTTGTGGATTTGGCATGCATTTTTTGGCATTGCAGGTTCCAACAATGACATTAATGTGTTAAACCAGTCCAATGTGTTTAACGATGTTTTGGAAGGACACGCTCCCAAAGTGCAATATACAATTAACAGAACTTTATATAATATGGGATACTATCTAACAGATGGCATCTATCCCGAGTGAGCTACATTTGTCAAGACAATCCCAATGCCACAAGGAGATAAGAGAAAACTATTTTCCCAAAAACAAGAATCAACTAGAAAGGATGTGGAACGAGCATTTGGAGTACTCCAATCTAGATTTGCAATTATGCGTGGTCCAGGTCGTGCTTGGCACATGGAAATCCTTAAACATACAATATATGCATGCATCATATTGCATAACATGATCGTTGAAGACGAACGACACACATATGATGGTGATTTTGATTACTCTTATGATAACATGGATAGTAACGTCTCAACAACTGAAACACGTAATGGTCCTCATCCTAATCTTGTAACAAGATTACAAAGGAGAGCAAGTATCTGTGAAAAACGAGGTCATCAACAACTTCAAGCAGATTTAGTAGAGCATATTTGGGAGCGCTTCAGACACGAGAATAACAAAATTTAAATTTATTAATTACTTTATCATTTTTAATTATTTATGTATTTAACTTTTAATTTTATTATTGTTGTAAAAATTTAAGTTCAATTTAATTTTAATTTTAATTTTAAATTAAAATAATATATAATAATATTAATTGAAATATTTAAATTAATATTTTAAGTTATAATAAAATTAAATATAAATAAACTATTAATGTATAAATTAAAGTGATGGGATATAATATGTTAACCCGTAAAAAAAGAATGAGTTGCTTCAAAATATGGCATAGTGGGACCTATTCAATGAACCCATGTTGAGTTCACCGTTGGAGTAAAAAAGGAATGAATTGCTTCAAGATGATGTGGCACAATGGACCCCATTTAATGAACCCATATTGAGTTCACCTTTGGAGATGCTCTAATCCAACTATGATCTATTATCTAAAAGGTACAATCCTGATAGGAGAAACCATCACAACCTGAGATGAGGGAATTCATTTGTACAACAAATACCTAGGTTGTAGTAGAACAATGCGCAGCAGCAGAACAACACACCTTTATTGGAGGACCTTGTCAAATAGATGGTTGTCCAAAATCTCCAATTTCAATGAAGGACATATTCAACCATTCAGAATTTGGAGAGAAAAATTGGACAGCTGACCATTTCCTTTAATTAGAGGAAAACTCATAGGTCAAGCCAATACTTGCCCAGTCAGTTGTAAATCCAAAAGTTCCTAATGCCAATGTAATTACCTTAAGGTCTGGCAAAGCTGTTGAAATACCAAAGGTTCTTGAACCTGGAACTTCTACTGTGAAAAATAACAAAGTTGTTGAGAACACTCTAGTACCCGAGCTTATTAATGTTGAGCAAGATATATCACTTCCTTTCCCTCAAAAGACAATGAAGACTAAGAAAATGGACGAGACATATAAGGACAAAGAGATCTTGGATACATATAAGAAGGTGGAAGTGAACATTCCATTCATTGAAGCAATTAAATAGATTCCAAGATATGCCAAATTTCTAAAAGAGTTGTGCACACACAAGAGAAGGTTAAAAGGTAATTAATGCGTAAACACAGGGCACAATGTTTTAGCCCTCATTCAGCCCATGCCCTAGAAAAGCAAAAATCCGGGGACTTTTTCCATTCCATGTACGATAGGCAATAGTAAATTTGAAAATGCCATGTTAGATTTAGGAGCTTCCACTAATGTTATGCCTACATCTATTTTTTTAACTCTCTTGCCCTTAGACCTTTACATAATACATGTGTTACCATTAAATTGGCAAACAAAAGCAATGATCGCCCTGTTGGACTCTTGGATGATGTACTTGTTCGAGTTAATAACTTGATATTTCCTGTAGATATTTATATTTTGGAATTGAGGGAGAGACCAAGTTCAACAAGGTGCCTATCATCTTAGGTAGATCATTCTTGAAAACTGCTAAAACAACAATATATTTTAATATTGGAACTATATCCATGGAATTTGATGATAGCAATGTAAATGTAATACCTTTGATAGTATGAAACACCCCATCGAAGAGCATTCTATTTTTAAAATTGAATTGCTTGTGGATTTGGTTGATGAAAGGTACCCCTATATGTTTGCTACTGATTTTGTTTCACTGTATAGTTTTGATGATACTTATACTTGTGATTTTTTCACAAATACTTAGTTGTGCTTTTTGTGTGCTTAGATCGAAGTTTCTCTGCAAGTTGATCATTTTTCTGATATTTCTACTAGCATAATTGATTTTTCAGAGTTAGCTTTAGTCATAAGTGTTCTACCCTTCGTTGAGTTGCCATCGATTCTAGAGCTTAAACTACTTCCTGAAAATTTGAAATATGCATATTTAGAAGGGAGTGGAAAGTTACTTGTGATTATTTCAGTCAAACATGGAGATGAATAAGAAGAAAAGTTGATGTAAATTTTGAGAAAACACAAGAAGGCAATCAAATGGACTTTGGCTGATATTCTTGGTACTAACCCGTCCATGTGTATGCATAGGATACTACTGGAGAATGGAGTAAAAAAAAAAGTGACCTAGCTCTTACAAGTTTGCATCATATACCCCATCTCTGATAAATAGTGGGTGAGTCTAATGCAAGTAGTCCCTATGAAAACTGGACTCACAATAGCTATTAATGAGAATAATGAACTTATCCCCACACGAGTGCAGAGCAACTGTAAGGTATGCATCAATAACATGAGACTAAACTAGACAACTAGAAATGAACATTTTCCTTTATTGTTCATGAGTGCATGGCTGTCCATGTTATTTATTATATTTAGGACTTTAGATTCTACACATGCAAATTATACTACAAATAAAAATGAACTTTTAACAATTGTTTTTGCTCTTGATAAGTTTAGATCATACTTGCTAGGTTCCAAGGTAGTTGTTTTTACTGACCATCCCGCTTTGAAGTTCTTGCTGAAGAAACCAAAAGAAAACCGAGATTGATCCGATGGATGTTGTTGCTAAAAGAATTTGACTTAGAGGTTAAAGATAAAAGTGGAGCGAAGAATCTAGTGGCATATCACTTGAGCAAAATAGAAATGAATTAGGACCCCACCCCCATTCAAGATGACTTCCTTTATGAGCAATTGTTACAGTTGTGTGAGGTAACTCCTTAATTTGTTGATTTAGTTAATTATCTAGTTGCTGAAGTTCTTCCTGTAGATGCGTCTAGAGCACAAATCCACAAACTCAAAAGTGATGCCAAATACTATGTGTGGGATGATCCATATATGAAGAAATTTTGTAGTAATTAGGTGATTAAGCGATGTGTCCCGCACCATGAAGCTCAATCCATTCTTAATTTTTGTCATGCCTCTCAAGTAGAGGGACATTTTGGTCCCAACCGGACAACAAGAAATATCTTAGACTCGAGTTTCTTTTGGCCCACTTTGTTTAAGGATACTTTTGAGACTTACCGAGTTTCTTTCCGGTCAAGAGCTGTAATCTTAAGATGGAGAAAACAAGTTTGGAGAGTGATTATAGCATTTGGGCACGTGTTTTTACCTTTTTAGTTTGGTATTTTAAAAGCTCTTTATAGCATAGACTATTTTTTTAGTTTGTTTCTAAACTTTGGGTCAAAATTAAATTATAATTTTATTATTTGCATTTTGACCGTTGCTCGCTCTGTAGGCCATAACTTGAGCTCTGGTTATCGGATTGGCGCATACGAGCAAACGTTGGAAAGCTAACAATCAGAGCTACAACTTTTGTGTTGGAAAAAAAGCTCAATGCCGAACTTTACTAGGCGTAAATTGCAGATTTCGTAATCTAGAATTTTGTAATAATTTTAAATAGCGGGCCACTTGTTTTTTTAAACACTAAAGCCCGAGTACTATATACTGGGAGTTTTCTTTCTTTTATATGGATGAAATTTTAGGATTCAGATTGCTACAAGAAATAAACACTTTTTATTTTAATTTGATAGAAGGATAATTTTATAAGATTCATCCACGAATTCATAGTTTCATCAACACCTTGAGATTCAGCTTACACTGTCAATTTCGCTTCATGATTCTCTCTCTGTTTATTTGATTATATTGATATTCTGATTGCTTAAATTGAATTTCAATAGGATCAATTAAATTCATTTGACATAATTTTGTTTCAGTTTCTAATTTAATTGAATTATAATTTTGCGACGCTTGATCGTTAATTGGAATATTTTGATGATTGTGACGCTTAATCCAGTTAAAGAAACCGAATTCAAATAAGATTGATTACGTTTGTTTGATCAATTCTATAGTCAAATAAGAATAGAATCACAAATTAGAAATTAAACTCATTGATAGAATCTGTAATAGGTCTGAAACTCGAATCCGTGGATTAATCATTTTGCTCACCTACTATATAAAAAATCTAAAAAAAAGAAAACCTTTCTAATTTCAACTTTCAATTTGGTTATTATTATTATATCAGAAGTCCTTGTGAAAAGACTCAAGTTATTACCTCTATTTATATATTTTTTTTAATTGTATTTGACCTGTGTGTGACAGGGGATCAAATTAGCGTCGTTGTCGGGGACTCTCTAATAACAATATTAACCAGTTTTAGAGTATTACTAACCATCCTAACAATTGTTTCTTCGTGTTTTGTTACTCTACAGGTCGGACAGACTTGTGCTAGCTCTTAGGCACGTTCCTAGTAAAAATAACCCGGTTTCCGAGCGACTGTCTCGAATTTCCCTAAAATTTCGCCAGAAAATCAGACCCTTTTTTCAACTTTTTACAAGGCACGTCGCTCAAAATCACAAATTTCTTCGTTTAGACCATTTTTTTCAATTTTTTGAATTTTTCATATCCTCCAAAAAAATTGCATTGCCTTGATTTGATTTTTAGAAATTTTTGGTGATATTTTAATATTTTTTGGATTTTGTTTGGTAGGGTTTTTGATTTTTCACTTCAATTTTTGCGATAGGGACATTGTTGGATTTTCATAATTGTGGTTTTGCATTGCATTGTTATGATGATGCATGACTAGGGCTAGTTCTGTAAATCTGCACTCCCTTGAACCTGAAATAGATAGGACATTTCATTTACGTTGTAGACTTAATAGAACTGCTAGTGAAGGTGACAACTTGCTGCAAAATATGGCTGATGCGAATAATAGAACGTTAAGACAATTTGTTGTACCTAATGTCAATTATAATGCAATGTGTATCACATATCCTGAAGTTACTGTACCATTTGAACTTAAATCTGGTTTAATACACTTGCTTCCAAAGTTTAATGGTCTTGCAGGTGAGGATCTCCACAAACACTTGAAGGAATTCCATGTTGTGTGTTATACCATGAAGCCTCAAGCAGTCATAGAAGACCACATTAAGTTGAGAGCCTTCCCATTTTCATTCCAAGATGCTGCTAAGGAATGGTTAACTACCTTAAACCAGGTTCTGTTACAAGTTGGAATGATCTTAAGAAATGTTTTCTACAAAAATTATTTCTCAAGAGTTGCTTCAATCAGAAAAAAATATGTGACATTAGGCAGATTGACAGGGAATCATTACATGAGTTTTGGGATAGATTCAAGAAATTAGTGTCTAACTGTCCTCATCACCAGATTTTTGAAAGATTACTCATCCAATATTTTTATGAAGGTTTGCTAGATAGAAGCATTCTGGATGCTGCTAGTGGGGGAGCAATTGTCGATATATCCCAAAAGCAGCAAATGCTATGATTGAGAACATGACCATTAATTCTCAGCAATTTACAACTAGAAGCAATTCAGTAGTGTTGACAAGGGGTGTGAATGAAATTCAAGCTTCTTCCCACAAAGAATTTAGAAGCCAGACTTGATGAGCTTAAATCTTTAGAAAGAAAATTGGCAATAGGAAAAACCCAAGCAGTGGTATGTGGTATTTGCACTTCTCCAGAGCATCCTACATATTCATGTCCTATTTTGCAAGAAGATCCAATTGGTGATGCTCCTCAAGCATTTGTAGCAAATATATACAATCCTCAAGCCAATTATGATATGTCATCTAACATGTACAATCCTGGTTGGAGAATCCATCCCAACCTGATATGAGGGAATTCATCTACACAACAACAACCTAGGTAACCACAACAAAATATTGCACAACTGCAAAATAATGCACCTTCATTAGAGGACCTCGTTAAGCAGATGGCTGTCCAGAATCCCTAATTTCAACAAAGAACATATTCCACCATTCAAAATTTGGAAACAAAGATTGGTCAGCTAGCCATTTCAATTAATCAATTGCAGACTTAGGGGTAAAACCAATTGCCTCCACAATCAGTAGTAAATCCAAATGCTCCCAATGTTAGTGCAATTACATTGATGTATGGGAAAGCTGTTGAAATACCAAAGGTACCTGAAACTGCTGTGAAAAATAACAAGGTTGATGAGGACACTTTGATACCTAAAACTGTTGATGTTGAGCAAAATATACCACTTCCTTTTCCTCAAAGGACAGTGAAAACAAAGAAAATGGATGAGGCAGATATGGACAAGGAGATCCTAGATACATTTAGGAAGGTGGAAGTGAATATTCCCCTCCTTGAAACAATTAAACAGATTCGAAGATACGCTAAATTTCTAAAAGATTTCTGCACACACAAGAGAAGGTTAAAAGGTAATGAAATAGTAAACATGGGGCGAAATAGCCAATTTGAAAATACTATGTTAGATTTAGGAGCTTCCAATAATGTTATGCCTACATCTATTTTTAACTCTCTTTCTCTTGGACCTTTACAGAGTACATGTGTTACCATTCAATTGGCGAACAGGAGCAATGCTTGTCCTGCTGGACTTGTGGAGGACGTACTCGTTCGAGTTAATGAATTGATATTTCATGCAGATTTGTACATTTTGGACATGGAGGGAGAGGGAGATAATAAGTCCAACAGGGCGCCTATCATCTTAGGTGAACCATTATTGTAAACTGCTAGAACAAAAATTGATGTACATGTTGGAACTCTATGCATGGAATTTGGTGATAGCATTGTAAAATTTAACATCTTTGATGCTATGAAACACCCCATGGAAGAGCATTCTATTTTTCAAATTGATTTGCTTGTTGATTTGGTTGATGACACTTACCCGACAACGACGCCAATTTGATCCGCTGTCGCACACGAGTCAAATACAATTGATAAAATGTAAATAGAGGTAATAAGTTGAATCATTTCGCAAGGACTTCTGATAAAATAATAATAACCGAATTGAAAGTTGAAATTAAAAAGGGATTTTTTTAGATTTTGATTTAACAGATGATCAAATCGATTAATCCACTCATTCAAGTTACCTATCACAGATTCTATCAATGAGTTTAATTTCTAATTCGTGATTCTATTCTTATTTGACTATAGAATTGATCAAACAAGCGTAATCAATCATATGTGAATTCGGTTTCTTTGATTGGATTAAGCATCACAATCATCAAAATATTACAATTAACGATCAAGCATCGCAAAATTATAATTCAATTAAATTAGAAACCGAAACCAAATTATGTCAAATAAATTTAATCGATCCAATTGAAATTCAATTTAAGCAATCAGAATATTAATGTAATCAAATAAACAAGAATATAATCATGAATCGAAATTGACAGTGTAACCAAAATCTCAAGGTGTTGATGAAACTCTGAACTCGTGGATTAATCTTATAAAATTAGTCTTCCATGAAATTAAAATAAAAATTATTTATTTCTTGTATCTATTTGAATCCTAAAAAGTGTTTATTTCTTGTACTCGATATATAGGGCTTTAGGGTTTATGGTTTAAAAAACAAGTGACCCGGTATTTAAAATTATTACAAAAGTACTGATTACAGAATCTGTAATTTAGGTCGAGTAAAATTCGGCATTGGACTTTTATTCCAAAACAAAAGTTGTAGCTCTGATTTTTAGCTTTCCAAAGTTTGTTCGTATGCGCCAATCGGATATACAGAGCTCATGTTATGGCCTACAGAGCGAATAATAGTCAAAATGCAAATAATAATATTATAATTCAAATTCGATCAAAAGTTTAGAAACAAGCTAAAAATATTATTCTAAGCTATAAAATGCTTTTAAAATACCAAACTAAAAAGCTAGAAAAATGTGCCCAAATGCTATGATCAAATTCCCCCACACTTAAAAATTTGCACTCCGAGAAAAGCAATGCATGTGATTCCAAATATTTTTATGAATGCAAAGTGGTGATAGAGGACAAGTTAACTCATGAATAGTTTTTTTTATCACAATCAAGGCAAACAAGAGGACAAGTTAACTAAAGAATGCATCATAAGTGATAGAGTCCTCCCAGGTTATAAAATTCTCTTAAAGTGTTTGGGCTACTGTTTACACTCAAAGCACATCATTAAAGCTAGAACTACCATAGGTTTGACAAGCCTCTATAATCTATATTTGAAACACCTGCACATAATGATCAAAAGGTCTTTATTCAAGTTGTAACGTGGCCAAGGTAAGGGCGAGATAATCCTAAGGAGACTAGAGCTGAAAATCAAAGAGGATAAAGAAGTAATGATTAAGAGAGAAAAACAACATTAACAATTAACTCAACAAAATATCATTGACTTATATTTTCACACTCTCTTTGCTCACAACACGACCATTTTTCCTCATTTTTTTTCTCATTTTTTTTCCTTCTTTTCTTTCTCTTTTTTTTTTCTTCTTCTTCTTTTTATTTTTTTTTATTTTTTTATTTTTATAACCCTCAATTTTAAAAAACAAGTTGAGCACCGCTACACTTATTTAAGGAAAGTCTCCCTTATCCCCAAGATTGGGTCAATTCATTGTTTTTCACTTTTAGGCTTGTAATGAGCTATATAACAAAGAATGAGATAATTAGGCTCAAATGGGATTAAACAAATGGATAATTGTAGGGTAAGGTTATTTGGCTAGTAGCTTAATCAAGAAACAAATGCCTAGATCATTTTAATATATGCATGCGGACAAGAATCAAGTCATGTTATGGCGTAACTAACAATCATGAGTGAGATAACACACAAGAAAAAAAAGATGGAGAAATGTATTCCATTCATAATAAAGGCTCAAAAATCTCACAAAGGTTAATGACTTATCACAAATGATACCCAATTTAGCATTTTAATCCAATTTATTTTACCAAGTATGCAAAGATATTATCCAATAATATCAGTCCAAACAAACTCTCAACATTTACAACCATAAAGTCTGATGAAAAAGCATGCAGTGCAATGTCCATTTTTATTTTTTACTTTTTATTTATTTATTTTTAATTTTTTTTAAATATAACAAATAAAATCCTAAATAATACCCCACACTTAAATTACACTTGTCCACAATGAAAGTAACAAATATAAAATAAGAGTAAGGAAAGGGAGCTCCCTGTTCAAACTTCAGTGTAGGTGGACTTTTCCAAGGAGAGTTCTTTTATGGTAGCATCTTCAAGCACATAGCTCTCATGGAATAGCTTGAGGCGTTGCTCATTTACTTTAAACAATTTTTCGGTGTTTCCACTTTTAATTTCCACTGCACCATGAGGAAAAATGTTAGTAACAACAAAACGGCCACTCCACTTCGATCGAAGTTTCCCAATCATAATTTTTAGACGTGAGTTGAACAATAAAACTTTTTGGCCAATGGAAAATTCCTTCCTAGAAATCATCTTATCATGAAAGTACTTAGTTTTCTCCTTATAGATTCGAGAATTCTCATTAGTTTGGGGATGATAAGGTGTAGAAACTCTATGCACAACCCCATACTTCTGAAGCAAAGCGTCCATGGTGCGGTTGCAAAAATGAGTGCCTTGATCACTTATGATGGCCCGGGGTATTCCAAACCTGCAAAAAAATATTTGATATAGTAAAACCTGCAACAATTTTAAAATCATTAGTCCTATTAGGTATTGCTTCCACCCACTTCGAAACATAATCAACAGTTGTAAAATATAGACAAAACCAAAAGATACAGGAAAAGGGCCCATAAAGTCAATGCCCCACACATCGAATACTTCACATAAAAGCATAGGCTGTTGAGGCATCTCACTCCTACGAGTAATTGTTGTTCCTGCTTTTTGGCACTGTTCACAAGTTTTGTAAGTCTCAAAAGCATCTTTACACAAAGTGGGCCAAAAGAAACCAGAGTCTAAGACTTTTCTTGTTGTCCATTGAGGACCAAAATGTCCTCCAGTTTGAAAGGCATGGCAAAAAATGAAGAATGGATTGAGCCTCATGGTGGGAAACACATCGCCTAATCACTTGGTCACTACAGAATTTTCATAGATATGAATCATCCCACACATAGTATTTGACATCACTTTTAAGTTTGTGTATTTGTGTTTTGGATGCATCTGCAGGAAATACTCCAGCAACTAGATAATTAACTAAATCAGCAAACCAAGGAGTTACCTCACGCAACTGTAGCACTTGCTCATCAGGGAAGTCGTCTTGAATGGGGATAGAGTCCTCATCCATTTCTATTCTTCTCAAATGATCTGCCACCAAATTTTCAGCTCCACTTTTATATTTTATCTCTAAATGAATTCTTGGAGTAACAACATCCACCGAATCAATCTCGGTTTTGCTTCTTGTTTCTTCAGCAAGAACTTCAAAGTTGCATGGTCAGTAAAAACAACTACCTTTGAACTTAACAAATATGATCTAAACTTATCAAGTGCAGAAACAATATCTAAAAGTTCCATTTCAGTGGTAGTATAATTAGTATGTGCAGAATCTAAAGTCCTAGAAGGATAATAAATAACATTGGCAGCCTTACCGACTCTTTGTGCAAGGACTGCTCCCACTGCATAGTTATATGCATCACACATAATATCAAAAGGGAGGGTCCAATTTTGTGGCTGAATTATGGGAGTAGAGGTCAATCATGCCATTAAGAAATCAAACGCCTTCTTGCATTTGTCATCGAAGGAGAAATTGACATCTTTTTGCAGCAAATTTGACACATAATAGCTATCTTGCTGAAATCCTTAATAAAGCGCCTGTAAAAACCTGCATGGTCAAGAAAAGAACGAATCTCGCGAATGCAAGATGGGTAAGACAAATTAGAAATCACATCAATTTTGGCACGATCCACTTCTATCCCAGTTTTAGAGATCACATGTCCCAAAAATATGCCTTGTTCAACCAAAAAATGACATTTTTCATAATACAGCACAAGGTTAGTTTCAATACACCTATGCAAAACTCTACCTAAATTGTTCAAGCATGCATCAAATGAGGAACCATACATAGTAAAATCATCCATGAAAACTTCAATACCATTTTCTATCAAGTTAGAGAAAATACTAATCATGCATTGTTGGAAAGTGCCAAGAGCATTGCATTGGCCAAAGGGCATCCTCCTATAGGAAAATGTGCCGAAGGGGCAAGTGAACGTGGTCTTTTCTTGATCCTCTAGTGCAATATGGATATAAAAATAACCAGAAAAACCATCAAGAAAACAATAATGTGACTTACCAGCCAACCGTTCAAGCATCTGATCAATGAATGGTAAAGGAAAATGATCCTTTCTATTTGCCTGGTTTAGTCTCCTGTAATCGATGCATACCCTCTAGCTGTTTTGCACTCGTGTGGGGATAAGTTCATCATTTTCATTTTTAACCACTGTGAGTCCAGTTTTCTTAGGGACTACTTGCACCGGGCTCACCCATTGACTATCAGAGATTTGGTATATAATACCTACTTGCAAGAGCTTTGTCACATCCTTTTTTACAACATCTAGAATTAATGGGTTAAGTCGCCTTTGGGGTTGTCTGACTGATTTTACCCCATTTTCTAGTAGTATCCTATGCATACACATGGATGGGCTAATACCAGAAATACCAACCAAGGTACCAATTGCCTTCATGTGTTTTCTCAAAATCTGCAATAGCTTATCTTCTTGTTCATCTTCAACTTTGGCTGAAATAATCACAGGTAACTTGCCATTTCCTTCTAAATATGCATATTTCAAATTTTCAGGAAGTGGTTTAATCTCTATAGTCGGTGGATGTTCATTGGAGGGAACAACAACAGTGGCCAAAGCTAAATCTGCAAAATCAATTTTTTTAGTAGAAATATCAATATTAGCACAATGATCAACATGTAAGGCAACTTCGATATCAACACACACAGAGCACAATTGAGTATCTATACATAATTCACATGTATAAGTATCATCAAAATCAGAAAATGAAGAAAAATCAGTAGCAAACATATCGGGGTAAATGTCATCAACCAAATCAACAAGCAATTCAATTTGAAAAATAGAATGCTCTTCCATGGGGGGTTTCATAGCATCAAAGATGTTAAACTTTACAATGCTATCACCAAATTCCATGGGTAAAGTTCCAGCATGCACATCCATTTTTGTAATGAGGACAGCTAGAAACTATTTTCTTGAATCTATCACAATACTCATGTAATGATTCCCAGTCAATCTGCCTAATGCCACATATTTCTTTTCTGATTGAAGCAGCTCTTGAGGCAAGGAATAATTTTTCTAGAAAAAATATCTTAAGATCATTCCAACTTGTAATAGAACATGGTTGAAGGTAGTATAAACACTCCTTGGCAGCATATTGGAGTGAAAATGGGAATGCTCTCAATTTGATGTGGTATCATGTGACTCCTTGAGGCTTCATGGTAGAACACATAACATGGAATTCCTTCAAGTGTTTGTGGTGATCCTCACCTGCAAGTACATTAAACTCTAGAAGCAAGTGTATTACTGCAAATGGTACAATAACTTTAGAATATGTGATACCTGATGCATTATAATTGACATTCAAGATATGATGCTTCAGGATATTAACCCGATTTTCAAATGGTACAGCCGCCTGAAAATTGGGTTTTTTTGACTAGCAACATGCCTAGTAGCTCGCAAACAAGCCTATCTGACATGTAAAGGAACAAAAAAACGAAGAACAATTGTTAGGATGGTTAGTAATACTCTAAAATTGGTTAATATTGGTTAATATTGTTAACAGAGAGTCCCGACAACAACGCCAATTTGATCCGCTGTTGCACACGGGTCAAATGCAATTGATAAAATGTAAATAGAGGTAATAACTCAAATCATTTCGTAAGAACTTCTGATATAGTAATAATAATAATCGAAATGAAATTTGATATTAAAAAGGAGTTTTTTAGATTTTTGATTTAACAGATGAGCAAAACGATTAATCCACTTATTTGAGTTTCAAACCTATCACAGATTCTATCAATGAGTTTAATTTCTAATTTGTGATTCTATTCTTATTTGACTATAGAATTGATCAAACAAGCATAATCAATCCTATGTGAATTCGGTTTTTTTTTTTATTGGATTAAGCATCACAATCATCAAAATATTACAATTAACAATCAAGCATCCTAAAATTATAATTCAATAAAATTAGAAACCGAAACCAAATTCTGAAAAATAAATTTAATCAATCCTATTCAAATTCAATTTAAGCAATCAGAATATCAATATAATCAAATAATTAAGAATATAATCATGAATCGAAATTGACAGTGTAACTTGAATCTCAAGGTGTTGATGAAACTCTGAACTCAGGGATTAATCTCATAGAATTAGCCTTTTCATGAAATTAAAATAAAAACGGTTTATTTCTTGTATTAAACTGAATCCTAATATTTCCCCCGTAGAAAAGAAACAAAACTGCCAATATATAGTACTCGATATTGAGCTTCAGGTTTTAGGGTTTAAAAAACAAGTGACTCGCTATTTAAAATTATTACAAAAGTCCAAATTACAGAATCTGTAATTTAGGCATAGTAAAATTTGGCATTGGACTTTTACTCCAAAACAAAAGTTATAGCTTTGATTTTTAGCTTTCCAACGTCTGCTCGTATACGCCAATCGGATATCCAGAGCTCAAGTTATGGTCTATAGAGCGAACAAGAGTCAAAATGCAAATAATAAAATTATATTTCAAATTCGACCCAAAGTTTAGAAACAAGCTAAAAATATTAATGTTAGAAAAGTGTGCTCAAATGCTATGATCAAACTTCCATTAATGTTATGTCTGCATCTATTTTTAACTCTCTTGCTCTTAGACCTTTACAGAGTACAAGTGTTACCATTCAATTGGCGAACAAAAGAAATGTTCGTCCTGCTAGGCTTGTGGAGGATGTACTTGTTCGAGTTAATAAATTGATATTTCCTGCAGATTTGTACATTTTGGACATGGAGGAAGAAGGATATAATAACTTCAACAGGGCGCCTATTATCTTAGGCAAACAATTCTAGAAAACTGTTAGAACAAAAATTGGTGTACATGTTGGAACTCTATCCATGGAATTTGGTGATATCATTGCAAAATTTAACATCTTTGATGCTATGAAACATCCCATGGAAGAGCATTCTATTTTTCAAATTGAATTGCTTGCTGATTTGGTTGATGACACTTACCCCAATATATTTGCTACTGATTTTCCTTCATTGTCTAGTTTTGATGAT
Source organism: Cicer arietinum (assembly GCF_000331145.2). Lineage (NCBI taxonomy): Eukaryota > Viridiplantae > Streptophyta > Magnoliopsida > Fabales > Fabaceae > Cicer > Cicer arietinum. Next base: position 40,693,694 of record NC_021164.2, read on the forward strand.
ACTTATACTTGTGAATTATGTACAAATACTCAATTGTGCTCTATGTGTGCTGAGATCGAAGCTGCCTTGCAGGTTGATCATTGTGATGAGATTGATATTTCTACTAAAATAATTGATTTTGCAGACTTAGCTTCGGCCACTGGTGTTGTATCTTTCATTGAACAGCCATTGACTATAGAGCTTAAACCACTTCCTGAAAATTTGAAATATGCATATTTAGAAGAAAATGGCAAGTTATCTGTGTTTATTTCAACCAAACTTGAATATGAATAGGAAGAGAAGCTATTGCAGATTTTGAGAAAACACAAGAAGGAAATCAGATAGACCTTGGCTGATATTCCTGGTATTAGCCCATCCATGTGTATGCATAGGAAACTACTAGAGGATGGGGTAAAATCAGTCAGGCAGCCCCAAAGGCGACTTATATAGTATAACATGATAGATTTACTTTTGAATTGATGTTTACAGAAATAACTACGTGCATATGCTATAATCACGAAAGTTGTTTCAAGAATGGCATGCTCCATCAACTATTGATTCGAATTCATATGTGTTAATTTCTATACTTAAAGCAACATAGTCAGCAACTAGAGAAAATTATTTTTAAACATGTGAAGCAACTAGAGAGTTAAAGAAACTACATGAACTAGTATTTAACCTATGGTTATGCTATATAATCTATAAAGTATATCATTCATTCCTCTAGTTTCCTCATTCAGTGATTCATAGTGTCTATGTAGAGTGTACTTTGATATTACATTCACCACTCGGTTGTAAAAGTAATCAACCATTCATGTCAGCAATTTTGAGAGCATGTCAAAGTTGAATAATTTAGATCTCACATTATTAAGGCTAAAAGCACTTTTTATAAACAAAAACTAGTTTATCTTATTATAACTTGTGAACTGTGTAATAGGGAGCCCACACATGTTGAATAACTTCATATCAATCAAAAAAATCAAGTGAAAGTGCCGAGAGATATCATGTTCCAATTTTCTTATGACAGGCAGATAGACCGGCAACTAGAGCTAACATTTTCCCATTTAGGGTATCAATCTTTATGCTCTCCCACATTATAGCTGATGCACTCAAGTAATGCCCTTCACATTGTCAAAAACTAGTAGTTATAAATTAACCTTCAAAAGTGAATTGCAGAAGCTGAAAGTTGCAGCCAGGAGTAATGTCCTTGTGAAATACAGAACAAAACATGCATTTTTGTGTGTAGTAGTGTCTATACATTTGCGACAAAGATATTTCAGAAGTTATGAACTGACTTCAAACTAAGCAAGTTGAATTTAGGACAACAAGTTATAATACATGAATTTTGGACTAAGATTGTAGCACCTACTGATACTATAACACCATCATCCCACCCGACACCATCTCCCATTCATGCCTCAACCCCTGAGGTATTTGTGTATATGCCGACTCCAAGTTTAAGTCTTTAGACTATGGGTGCCTCTTCACAACATTCCCCACGTGAGACTCTAGTAGAGAAGAATGTGCAACAAATTTCCAATGATCATGATGATATGGTTGAAATTGGGGACCACAACCAAGAGAATGAAGAAGTGGGTCAAGGGAACGTTCCTCCTCTCATTTCTATGAGAGTTGATAATAGAAAATTCATTATATGACCTTATGGTAAAGGGTAAGTTACAACACTCGCTTATTTTCTTCAGCATCAATCAACAAAAGGCCATGAATTATACTAGAAGCATAAGTGTAGACACATTTTATTTACTTAATACTTTGTTTCTTCAATACATTAATGCAGACTCAATCCTAGAAACACAGTTGTAGATGCCATTAGGTATGCCATACAAAAATAGTTTTGTGAGCCTATCTATGGTTGGAGTGCAACGATTGACATGAATAGACAAGATTGGTTTAAAAATTTGGTGTAGAGCCTTTGAATATAATTATATGTTCAATTCATCTTTCTAACATATATAGGTAGAATTGCATTATATGTTTTGTTGATAGTAGTTAGTACATATATATTATTTGTTATTCCCAGAAAAGGTGTCGAGAGATCCTTGTGATAATGATATTGTGAAATGTGTGTTTTGTAACACCCCGTTTTTCTAAGCGAGGGTGTATTTTTTTTTTTTCAAAAGAATTAAAATAAAACAGAGAATTAAATAAGGTAAAATACATTTGGATAAATATTTAAGTCGTAACACAACGACGATTAAGTCAACAGAATTTACAAGCAGCGAAATAGCTTTTGAAATACGAATCCAAAGTATTTACACGTCAAAAGTTGGTACATGTAACCCATCGAAAATAACATGTCAAGCTGACAATATTAGTATAGGTACAGTCTTCCATTTTAAAATAAATACAATACAAAAGAAAGACATCTGATCCCTCTATGTCAACCTAATCTGATCATTTTACAAGACAACTAAACACCCTGAGTGATCTCCACGCGCCCCGTGAGATCCTCCTAACATTGCTGCAGTCAAGCGTTCCCATCTCCATTCCCGTCCGTAGGGTACGAACCGGTAGGATCGTCCTGACTCTCATCTCAGGGCAAAGCCCAGATTTCCACAATAATTGTAAAGGGTCACCAACCGAAATTAACAGATAACACATAACATTTAAGTTTTAAATGCACAAAATAACCTTTCAACTAAGCATGCACCTTAAAAGGATTTTCCATATGCTAAAAGTTCATATAATGCTTGTCAATTAACAATGAACTCAAAATGAAGTTCTCAAACCATCAAGTAATACATAACTGACCAAAGCATTGATAAATCAATTGAGAAATCGATTATCTAACTCAAAATAAGGACTTTTGCTGAGCCAATCGATTGCCAAATCGATTTGGTCAGTTCTGCTGAGTTTCTGCATGACCAAATCGATTTCTAAGTCGATTTTGTCAGTTCTGATGAGTCCCTGGGTTGCCAAATCGATTTCCAAATCGATTTTGGCAGTTTTGCTGAGTTCCTGCCTCTCTGCCAATCGATTTCCAAATCGATTTCTTAAAAGATTTTGAAAGATATATTTATACAATCGATTGGCAAATCGATTAGGTCAAAATGGTGAACTTCCTGCAACTCATCCAATCGATTGGGAAATCGATTTCCCTCATCATTTTTCCAAAAATTCATAACTAACTCAATCACATTCATACATAATCTCAAATCCTAACACTTAGCACTGATAACGCAATCGCTACAACATCATTAGTTTCGAAATAGTATTGCAAGCAAACATGTTATCACCAAATTCCAAAACATAACACTTAACATTTATAACACAATTAATACAACATCATGGGTTTCAAAATGGTATTGCAATCCAACATGTTATCACCAAATTCCAAAACATAACACTTAACATTTATAACACAATTAATACAACATCATGGGTTTCAAAATGGTATTGCAATCCAACATGTTATCACCAAATTCCAAAACATAACACTTAACATTTATAACACAATTAATACAACATCATGGGTTTCAAAATGGTATTGCAATCCAACATGTTATCACCAAATTCCAAAACATAACACTTAACATTTATAACACAATTAATACAACATCATGGGTTTCAAAATGGTATTGCAATCCAACATGTTATCACCAAATTCCAAAACATAACACTTAACATTTATAACACAATTAATACAACATCATGGGTTTCAAAATGGTATTGCAATCCAACATGTTATCACCAAATTCCAAAACATAACACTTAACATTTATAACACAATTAATACAACATCATGGGTTTCAAAATGGTATTGCAATCCAACATGTTATCACCAAATTCCAAAACATAACACTTAACATTTATAACACAATTAATACAACATCATGGGTTTCAAAATGGTATTGCAATCCAACATGTTATCACCAAATTCCAAAACATAACACTTAACATTTATAACACAATTAATACAACATCATGGGTTTCAAAATGGTATTGCAATCCAACATGTTATCACCAAATTCCAAAACATAACACTTAACATTTATAACACAATTAATACAACATCATGGGTTTCAAAATGGTATTGCAATCCAACATGTTATCACCAAATTCCAAAACATAACACTTATAACACAATTACTACACATACCAAATGAACCAACAATTCACAATTTAACAGGGTGTAGTCTCTCACGGACAAACACCTGTGCAGTCTCTCACGGACAAACACAATTCCCTAAGGAACGTAAGTCGTAAACGTACTACCTATCACGGGTCCGTACCGTTTACCGAGGTGCCACCTATCCCGGGTCTGCACAACTTACCAAACATAAATCGTAAACGTACTGCCTATCACGGGCACCGTACCGTTTACCAAGGTGCAACTATCACGGGTCTGCACGATTTACCAAAACATACATAAGTAAACGAGATATTAAGAGATTCCCCATTCTTAATTCTCATCTAACTTAAACGATTTTCAAAACAAAACATTTAGTAAACAAGACATTAAGAGATTCCCCATTCTTAATACTCATTTACTGAACGATTTTCAAAAACAAACATTAAGTAACCGAGACATTAAGAGATTCCCCATTCTTAATACTCATTTACTGAACGATTTTCAAAAACAAACATTAAGTAACCGAGACATTAAGAGATTCCCCATTCTTAATACTCATTTACTGAACGATTTTCAAAAACAAACATTAAGTAACCGAGACATTAAGAGATTCCCCATTCTTAATACTCATTTACTGAACGATTTTCAAAAACAAACATTAAGTAACCGAGACATTAAGAGATTCCCCATTCTTAATACTCATTTACTGAACGATTTTCAAAAACAAACATTAAGTAACCGAGACATTAAGAGATTCCCCATTCTTAATACTCATTTACTGAACGATTTTCAAAAACAAACATTAAGTAACCGAGACATTAAGAGATTCCCCATTCTTAATACTCATTTACTGAACGATTTTCAAAAACAAACATTAAGTAACCGAGACATTAAGAGATTCCCCATTCTTAATACTCATTTACTGAACGATTTTCAAAAACAAACATTAAGTAACCGAGACATTAAGAGATTCCCCATTCTTAATACTCATTTACTGAACGATTTTCAAAAACAAACATTAAGTAACCGAGACATTAAGAGATTCCCCATTCTTAATACTCATTTACTGAACGATTTTCAAAAACAAACATTAAGTAACCGAGACATTAAGAGATTCCCCATTCTTAATACTCATTTACTGAACGATTTTCAAAAACAAACATTAAGTAACCGAGACATTAAGAGATTCCCCATTCTTAATACTCATTTACTGAACGATTTTCAAAAACAAACATTAAGTAACCGAGACATTAAGAGATTCCCCATTCTTAATACTCATTTACTGAACGATTTTCAAAAACAAACATTAAGTAACCGAGACATTAAGAGATTCCCCATTCTTAATACTCATTTACTGAACGATTTTCAAAAACAAACATTAAGTAACCGAGACATTAAGAGATTCCCCATTCTTAATACTCATTTACTGAACGATTTTCAAAAACAAACATTAAGTAACCGAGACATTAAGAGATTCCCCATTCTTAATACTCATTTACTGAACGATTTTCAAAAACAAACATTAAGTAACCGAGACATTAAGAGATTCCCCATTCTTAATACTCATTTAACTTAATGGTTTTCAAATTCCACACAAAACAAACTCAAACAAATTCTCAAATTCAATCCATAATTCACTCCAAAACACATCAATCAACAAACATCAAGTATGCACACGCCAACTACGATGAACACACATCAACATAATAAATTTCATTTATTCAAAATCTTACATACATGAGGTAAATTCATTTTTCCCAAAACAATACTCCAATCCTAACAAAATTCGTTTCCATACAACCATAGATAAGGTCCTAGATGCAAACTGAAAGTTTGGAAGGAGCCCTTACCTTAACGTTAGCTTTAACGTGCGTTTCCGGTACCACTAGTGAATCCGGTAAAAATCTCCGCTCGCAACGTCGCCTCCAAGTTGGTCCCCTAGCACCGTAGCGTGGTAGTGAGCAACTTTCCCTTCTAACTCTTCGCGAAACAAAGCTTAGATCTAGATGAAACAGAGAGGTTTGTGTAAAATGAAAACGGGAGAAAGAGGGAATTTGGCCGCGGGTAGTAGAGGAAGAAGATGGAAAATCAGATTTTCCTTCCTTCCTTTTTCCTTTCTTTGTTTTTCCTTCCTTTCTATTTCCTTCTTTCCTTTATATAACCTTTTCTTTTCCTTTTCCTTCCTTCTAATTTCCTTTCTTTCTATTCTCTCCAAGCAAACATATATATATGTATATATATATATTAAATATAACTTAACAAATATCTCAAAATATCTAGATATTTGTTAAATTACCATTTCACCCGTAACGCATTAAATTCTCCGTAAAGGATTTACCGCACTTAATTTAAATTTATTTATCGACGAGTAATTCTAAACGGTGTCAAAATAACTTTTTGATCCTAGAAACTCCATAATATTATTAACTTTGGCTAAAAAGCCTCCGAGCCAAAATCCAAAACATATAAAATACATAAAGTGTACTTTAAAATTATAGGTCTTACATGTATGAACAAAAGGTCGCTAAAAGACTACCAGTTATTCTTACAAAGGTGAGGAAGAAAGGGACTCGACCTAGTTGGATAGGTGTGGATGCTTGGACTGGTCTTCAAGCATATTGGGAAAGTATATCATTCAAGAACATCTCCAACTAAAATAAGATTAATCGAGCTTTAGCAAGAGGCAGAGTTGTCCACACCTCAGGCCGCAAGGCTCATATTTATGTTGCATTTGAGCTCGTATGTATTATGACATCTACTTGTGAGTTGTGATCCAATAATCTTGATTTTATTTTAATTGTGGTCCAATAATCTTGATTTTATTTGTAGAGCAATAACCTTCAAAGAGATTTACTTCCAGATGAGTTATTTTTGACAACCCACAAGAGGAAAAATGGCGCTTGGGTTGATAGTCCCGCATAATCTACCTATGTATGTTCTTTATTTATGTAAATTCTTTATGCAAATTCTTTATATTACAAATCAACCTAAAAATAATATGATCTCATTTACACCAAGAGTCATAGAATAATTGTAAGAACCTGAATTTTTAATCCTAAGTTATACAATTTTAGGGTATTTTGTGTTGAACTCTGAGGCTTTTAGCCAAGTTATTGATATTTTGTGAGTTTAATGCCCAAAAATATCTTTTTGATGCCCCGATTTAAATTATTCGTCGATAAATAAATTAGATTAAGTACAGTGAATCTTTTGTCGAAGAGTAATTTATTTATGTTACGAAGAATTTAATGCCGGACAGTTTTGTTAAAAATATCTCGGGTTGCTAAAAATTGTATCTGTCAATTGAGTTGCGACGAGAGTAGATATTTTTATCAAAATGGTTTGAGAAGTGATGGGAGGTGATGTGGAAATGTTGATTTTTATAAATATCTAAAATATCTAGATATTTGTTATGTTATAATTAATATATATAAATATATATATATGTTTGGAGGGGAAAAAAAAAGGAAAGGAACAAAGGAAGAAAACGTTTTTCCTCTCCCTGTTGCTTGCGTTTTTCTCCATCCTTCTTCTCCATTCTTCTTCTTTGGTTTCTTTTGCATCTTTTTCTTCAAGAAAGGAAACCCAAGGCTTGGTGGGTTAGAAAACAAAGATTTCTCAGCTTCATTCTTCTTGTTTGATACGAAAACGAAGAAAAATGGTGTTAGGGTTTTCAAAAACCGTCAAACACAAACCTCCATATTTCTTCTAGATCTAAGCTTTATTTCGCGAAGAGATAGAAGGGAAAGTTGTTGCTCTTCCCGCTACGGAGCTAGTGAACCAACTTTGGAAGCGACGACGCGAGCGGAGATTTTATCAGAATTTATCGCGGTACCATAATCGCTCGTTAAAGCTACCGTTAAGGTAAGGGATCCTTCCAAAATATTAGTTTGCATTTAGGGACTTATTTGCGGTTGGGTGGAAAATAAATTTGTTGGGTTTTGAAGTATAGATTTGGAGAAAATGAATTTAATGCTTTTATGGTTGAAATTTTGGAGTTGGGTTTTGGTGATATTGAAGAGTGTTTTGTGGAAAAGGAATTTAATTCATTTATGGGTGGTTTTGAGGAAATGAAATTTGATGTGTTTGAGGTGTGGTTTGGGAAGATTAGTTTGGCATGAGTTGTGTTTGAGTTTTGTGGAAATTTTAGGTGATTGATGATTGAACTTGGTGTGGATTTTGTGGTTTTTGAATTGATCAAATTTAATGAAAATTGTGGATTAAATTTAATGTGTGTGGTGGAAAATAAATGTTTGAGTATGTTTTGTGTGGAATTTGAAAATCATTAGTGTTAAATGCGTATTAAAAATGGGGAATCTTTTAATATCCGCATTTACTTAATGATTGTTGTGGATAGAGTCAGAGTATGCTCATGCATTTCATAGTACATGGTGACCGTGATGGAGCCATGGTGATAGTGATGACCGTGATGGGCCACGAGATGATGCCATGTGATTAGTTGGTTCATCTTATCCTTGCGGGGATTATCGCGTCGTGCTGATATGTACGAGATTGCACTCTAGTTGTGCTGATCTGTGAGCGATTGCACTATAGAAAATAGTGTAAGGCCTGTGATAGGCGACACTTTAGTAAATCGTGTGGGTTTGTGATGCGTGGCACCTTGATAATTAGTACAAGGCCTGTGATAGGCGGTATAATTATGATTTATGTCCCTTTGAGGAGGGTATTGGTTTGGAATTCCGAAATTAATGCATTTTGGCATATACACATTGCATTAGGGTGCTTGACACACGAGTCATGTTTGATATAATGATATGATTGTGTGTGTATACTCAGTTGTTGTTGTGATTGTGCAATAATTGGTAAGTGTTTTTGATTTGGAGTTGTTGTAAGTGTTGATCGATTGCGAAACCATTTTGAAAACTGATTTTTGCACTTTTTCTGCATTGTATTCGATTACAAAGAGCTTGTAGTCGAATAAAGATGTTCAAAATTGGCTACTAACTTCTGAATTCGCACTTGTATTCGGCTACAAGGATGTTGTAGTCGAATACAATGGTTTTGTTTTCCTGTTGACATCATGTCTCGTAGTTGACTACAAGGATGCTGTAGTCGACTACATATGTGCTGTTTTTGCTGCTGACTTATGAAATAGCACTGTATTCGAATACCAAGATGTTGTATTCGAATACAACAATGCAGTTTTGTTAAAAACTCTTTTTTTCAACTTTGATTATGCATGTTTAGCATATGAAAACCCTTTCAAGGTGAATGCTAAGTTGAAAGGTTATTTTGTGCATTTAAAATTTAAATGTTATGTGTTATTTGTTAATTTCAGTTGGTGACCCTTTACAATTATTATGGAAATCTGGGCTTTGCCCTCAGATAAGAACCAGGATCGTCCTACTGGTTAATTCCCTGGAGATGGGGAGGTAGTTGGACACACCTGACCGGAGCTGTGTTAGGAGGATTTTTGCGGGGAGTGTGGAGACCACCTGGGTTGTATAATTTTTTTGTAGCATGATCATATTAGATGGTTGTTTAGGGGATAGATGTCTTCCTTTCGTGAATGTAATTATTTCAATTCGGAAGATTGTATTTATATCTCATATTGTCGGCTTGACTTTTATTTTGATGGGTCCTTGTACCATTTTTTGATGCGATGTGGGGAAGTTTAAATTCTTGGGGCAGTGCTTTTGTCAAGGTGTCTGCCGAGAATACCCCAGAGGTATGAGCTATGTCTGATAGGCCTCATAGTCCCGATGTATTTTGATGTTTAAATACTTGGATTTTTATTTCAAAAACTATTTCGCTGCTTGTAAATATTTGTTGACTTTTGTCGTTATTTTACGACTTAAATATTTTTTTACGACTTAAATATTTTATCCAAAAAGTATTTCTTTCGTTATTTCTTTGATATTCATGAATTTGAATTTGTTTTTTAAAACAAAAAATACACTCGCGCTGTTAAAAATCGGGGTGTTACAATAACAATCTCTTTATTATACATGTATTGGTGTAAGTTATATGTTATATATGTTGTATATATATATATATATATATATATATATATATATATATATATATATGTGTGTATTTTTTTTTTTTTTTTTTTTTTTAT
>NC_021164.2:40703989-40747739 GCF_000331145.2 Cicer arietinum
TATATATATATATATATATATTTTTGGACTTTTTTGTTTAATTTATTTTTGAAATTGGATCATATATTACCTTATTAATTTTATCCATTAATCAGGGAACATTTAAAAAAATTTGGAGGAAGTAGAAACACAACTTGGCGACACAAGTGTAGATGGTGCTAAAGAGGTAGGTCGAGCGAAAATACTTAAGTTATGGAAACAATCTGCAGGGGGTCGCACTCGGGGTCGAGTTTATGGTACGAGAGACTTGTCTTTTAACCTCAGACATGGGTGTATATTGCTTACACAACAATCTTAGAATCCTTTATGACTGAGATGTCTTTAGAAGCGGAGATGGCAGCTAGAATTAGAGCTGAACAAATTGCTCAAGATGCATTGGCCCAAGCTCAAGTGGCTACCAAGGTCGCCGAAGAGGCTAGGGAGCATTCAAATAAATTAGAGAATGACTTTGATGCATTAAAGCAGTGTTTTGCAGATAAAATTAACGTTTTACACCGTCAATTAGCTGGTAGATCATCTAGTTCGAGTCATCCTCCTTGGCATCCTCATTACGATGATGATTTGGGCGATTTGTCACTGGACGAACCTTGATCTCATAGTTATCGTTACTTTTAGTAGTCATTGGTTGACAATTATGTAACATGTGACTTTGTTATGTTGTTATTTGATACTATGTTGTTATTTTGTAGTTTGAGAACAAATGATAATTTATGGTGCGTTTATTATGTTGTTAATGCAATGACTTTTAATGTTTCTTAAGTATCAATTATTTTATATGACGTTAAAATATAATTGAGCAGGTGCTAAAAAAATAAAAATTAAATAAATTTACAATTAGCGTCGGCTTTGTCCAACGCTAATCATTTGTTGACGCCTAGCGTCGGTCAGACCGACGCTGTATTATAAATAAAGTTGGCTTTTATTTGACCATAGCGTCAGTTGGGCACGCTACATATTATGTTGACTTGTTGACTTTAGCGCCGGTCATCTGACACAAATGAACTTTTTCAGATGACGCGTCAACGTATATAACTAGCGTCAAATGTTCTATATTTGTTGGTAGCATCGGTTTAGAGTAGACCGAACCGACGCTAATATGACATTGGATGGCATTTGACTGACGTTATGTATTAGCTTCGACCGTTTTAGCCTAGACTCGTCACTGACGTTAAATCAATGTTAGCATCAACTTTTGATGCTAAATTCAGTTTTTCTAGTAGTACCTATGTTGTGAATACACTAAGGGAATTTAGTTTGTAACTTAGAAAATAATCATATAAGTTTTTATGTTTATGTAATTAGTTTATGAGTTTAAAAATGGAATCGAGATCGTTGACATTATGAAGAAGAGGAATCTAAAACAATTTGGTCTATGTTATATAAAAAAATTTAAGGAAAAATGTAAAGGAAATAAATATGTCGTGGAGAATTGTTTTTAGAAAACTTTTGAAAACAAAGTATGAAATGTCCATGAGTTATGTTTGAAAATGAGTTGATTGAGTTGAAACTTTGTGAAAAGATAGAAAAATCTCTTGAGGATCTAAACTTTGTAAGTAATAAAGTTTTGGGATACTTGAGTGTTAGTGATTTTTATTAATAAGAAAATTTTGAAAATCTTGATTTAATTAAAGTGTAAATGATGAACTTCGTTGCAAAAAAAAATGAAAGTAGAAAGATTTTACATTTTTGTAGCGGTGAAGAAAAATTTTTGAGTTTAGGTTTGAATAATTATTTTGGAGTTGAACGGGTGAATGTTTCTTTAAGTTTGATTTATGTTTTAATTTAGAAAGTTTAGAGTATGATGAAATTAAAAATTTGAAGTTAGTTGTGTTCCGTCTATCAAAATAAATTTTTAGTGTCGTAGTCAAAATGGATCACGTTGATCTTCAGTGAAAATTTTATTTCAATAGAGAGTGTTGAAATCAAGTTGGTTTTAAACTTAGAGTTTTGATGTTAACAAAAGAATTTTATGAGCACAACATATTTGACATCACAAAGTATGAAATAAAGTTCATATTTTTGAAGACAATCTAAAATAAGATTCGATTCATATTTATAATTGAAGAAATTTTTTGACCAAGTTGAAAAGAAGATATGATCAAGCTTTGAAGAAGATATGATCAACATCTTATCAATAATAAGATATTAATTATTTACAAGAAGATTTGATCCAGATTTATCTACAAGAAGATATGAATTATTTACACGAAGATTTCATCAATAGTTATCACAAGAACATATGAATTTTTTACAGGAAGATAAGATCAAAATTCAGCTACAAGAAGATATGAATTTTTTACATGATTTGATCGAGATTTATCACAAGAAAATATGAATTATTTACAAGAAGAATTGATCAAGATTTATCTAAAAGAATATAAGAATTATTTACAAGAAGATTTGATCAAGATTTATGTACAAGAAGATATGAATTATTTTCAAGAAGAAACACTCAAAAGAAGATACATTTTTTATTTGCAAAGATATGATTTAGATTTTGACAAATAACAAAATATTGAAATAGACTTAGTCATATTCCTACTTGTGAAAGTTCAAGAACCCATTCAACAACATAATACATGTTTCTAGAATTACTTTTGCTTTGGTCTCTCTTTCCTGAATAACAAATACCTCTTACTACAAAAGAGAATCCTGAGACTTTTTCTCATCTCCTCATTCAAAACATTTCTCTTACCAAGGTCAATTGACATTACACCATTAGGTGCATAATTAATTAGAAAATGACTTTCTAACAGTTTTCCACGAGTCAGGCAAATAACCAAAAAGCAATAAATTCTAAAATTCATCATCAAATTTAATACCCATAGTAGACAGTTAATTCATTATATCTCGAAAAGTATACAAATGATCTACTAAAGAAGTACCTTCTCATGAAGTTTTAAACTTAATAACTTATTTATCAAATACATCTTATTATTACTTGTGTTCTTCGCATAGAGCTACTCAAACTTATCCCACAAGGATTAAGCATATTTCTCCCCCACAAATGTGGTTTGAAACGTTGTCATCAATCCACTAACGAATGTATCCACACATCTGTCTATGTAGTAGAGTCCACTGATTAGTAGTCTTATCAATCGATTTCTCTACATCGAACACAAGTTGGTGAAAATTGTTCTCATAAAGCAAATCATCCATCTTACTTTTCTAAGGACATACTTTGATATGTTAAAGTTCACCATACGACTTGTATTGACTTCCATAATTCACCGCAAAAATTACCAAAAGAAAACTGAAGCTCTGGTACCAAATGTTGAGACCAGAGCGCACAACGAAAACTCGTTAAATTAATTATTTGTTGTGGAATCTGAACTCATAAATTACCAACCAAAAGCAATAACAATAAAGGTGTAAAAATGCTATAAATAGGACAACTCAAATCAAAGATAAAAACCAGGAGTCGACCAAACCAAAGAAATAACTTTATCATATAAAATTACGAGTACAACCAAAGTCTTCCTAGAGACATTAGGAAACCAAAATCATCACTCAATGGGTGAAACCAAACACTAACAAAGCACCCCTAAAAAAGTTAGTACCATAAAGAAACTCATAGTGAAGAAATATTATTGATAAAAATTATTAGAATAACAAACTCAATGGTAGGAATAACATACTAAAACTTTAACCGAAATAAATAACATTTGTTGAACCAACATCCACTACTCGCACCAATTTTTCTCTTCTGTTACGGTTGCAGCTCACAAAATTGTCACGCATGCATTGTAGTAACAAAATCTACATATTCGACTTTTATATTAGGGATTTTAAACTCATTGCTCAATCCACATGGGATTCACCCAAACAAGCCAACACAAACTCTTTTATTTATTTATTTATTTATTTTAAACTGGTGGGGGCTTCCACTTGAAGAGCAACCAACCCAACAGATCGGTCACGCGGACCGAGGTTGATAACATCGGTTGAGAAGAGGGTTCATATGTATCCAGTACATAGTGAAGTTAGAGATACAAAGAAGGAGGAAGACCTACGGGAGGACCTAGAGTATAAGGCTAACATCTCGAATGTTCTGTTTCGTGGGAGTTTTGTGGGAGAGTCCTCCAACAAATGGTATCGTGTTTGACAAATTGGATACCAGAATCTTGAGTCTAGTAGGTATTATTTGATCAATGGTTAATACTTTTCTATAGAGCCTGATAATAGAGGTGATTGTATACTTTTCTATAGACCCTAATATTACAGCGACACCGAGACCTTCCCTTCCAATTCTCTAGTCGCGCATTTGTCATTCGCAAATTCCGTCTGAATCGCATAACCCATAGAAGTAGAAAAATGTGTTTCCCTTCTCCTAATCGCGTTTTCTCCAGACTTTTTTTTTCTCCAAATCACATTTCAATCTTCCATCCAACAAAGAAGATCGATCGTTCAACAAAGGTTAGAATCTTGAATCTTTGATGGTAGAGTTTTGTGATTTTTTTGTAAATTGGTAGTTTTTTAATCCAATTTTGTTGTTGTTGTTAGTTGTTGAAATTGATTTTGAATCCAATTGTAATAGAATTTGATTCTAATTTTTGAATTTAATTATGCATTATTGAATCTAATTATAGTTTGATTTGGTTATGATTTTTGAATTCAAGTATGCATTTTTGAATCCAAATCTAATTTGATTTGATTTTGTTTCTAATTTGATTTTGTGATTCTTATTAGTTGTTAAAAAACTTTATACATTAACAACTTTATGTCGGTAATTCCTATACTTAGTTTAATTGATTTTCTTTAGTACTAATTTACTGTAGGAACACAATGGTACTAATAGATCACTTTATAGTAATCTATTAGATCGTTGGTTGGCAAATGCTAGGGAGTTAATCTTTAGCTAACACAATTTTGAGAAATTCCAATTTTTTACTACCCCTAAGATTAAGCATAAGAAAAAGAAAAAATCTGAAGAGTTAACTCAATCTCAAATAAGAGTTTTTGATAAATTTTTTACAAAAGAACCATTAATTTATGTTGATAATCATAATGTTGATGTTGAAATATTTGATAATGTGCCCATTGAAAATGATATGTTGATGTTGATAATGTTGTTGGTGACGATTTTCATTTAAATAATTCACTTGATACTAAAGAGGATAATGTTAATGACAATGTAGAGGAAGCAAAACCATTTGAATAATTATTTATATATTTGATCCAAAAAATTGAGATGTTCTTGATTCTAAAATGATTTATTTATTAGTTACAAAAGGTCTTAAAAAAAAATTTTATTGTAAAGAGTCCTACGGATAATTCAAAGAGACATTTTATGGCTGATTTGTACACTAGAGTTTTATCAAATGGAGAAAATTGCAATGGAGATTGACTTGTTTATTCGATAGAGCATGATAGAGTTTTTTTGTTTTTGTTGTAAATTTTTTAAAAAAAGGGATTAGTAAACCTCGATTAACAAATGAGAATTTTAGCGAACAAGCACATATTGGTGAAACACTTAGAAAGCATGGTATAGGCACAAATGAATATGAACACTAAGTATGTTGTGTCAAATGCTGAAAAAGAGTCAAATAAAATAACTCAAAGAGTAATTGAGAAAGAAAAGGAAAAAAAAAATAATTGAGAAATAAAACGAACACTGTCAAAATATTTTAAAAAGAAAAATCTCAATAGTGAAATTTCTTACTAAATCTAGTTTGGGATTTCGGGATTCTAATAAGAGGTTGTACCAAAATAGCAATTGTAATTTTTGGGGCTTAATTGGAATATTAGCTAAATTTGACCCAATTGTTGAAGAACATGTTACACGTATTACAAATGATAATAACCACATTCATTATCTTGACAATAACATGCAAAATGAGTTAATATTTTTGTTTGTTTTAGCAACTAAAACAAAAATCATTATAAAAATCATATAAGAAAAGTATTTCTTAGTGATACTTGATTGTATTTCTGATGTTAGTCACCAAGAGCATATGCCTTTGATAATAAGGTATATAGATGTTTCTTCAAATTTTGTTACTATTAAGGAATCTTTATTAGAATTTTTGAATGTGAATGATACAATTGGCCAAGGGTTTTTTGATGTATTACAAAACTAATTGAAAAATATTGATTGTGGCCTATTTGATGTGCGAGGACAAGGTTATGATAATGGGTTAAATATGAAAGGAAAATATCAAGGTGTACAAAAGAAACTTTTAGACATAATTCCGTGAGCCGTTTATACTCCTTGCGGTTGTCATAATCTTAATTTGGCATTGTGTGATATGGTTAACTCTTGCATTAAAACTAAATATTTTTCTGGAGTTTTTTAATACATTTATACAATTTTTTGCCAATTCTACTACAAGATGGCAAATTTTGGAAGATAACATAAAATAATTAACTCCAAAATCCTTGTCATTCACTCGTTGGGAGAGTCGTGTAGATAGTGTCAAAACTATAAGAGCTCAAATGTTAGAGTTTTGAAAAGGTTTACTTAAAGTGTTGAAAACGTATCTTGATACTAAAATTTTGAAGTGTTGAAAAAGTATCTTGATACTAAAATAAAAAGTGAAGCTACATCCTTAACAAAAAAATGAGCTTGGTGATTTTGTGTTTTTAATGACTA
The DNA here is from genome assembly GCF_000331145.2 of Cicer arietinum. Lineage (NCBI taxonomy): Eukaryota > Viridiplantae > Streptophyta > Magnoliopsida > Fabales > Fabaceae > Cicer > Cicer arietinum. The sequence goes on from NC_021164.2 coordinate 40,710,582, forward strand.
TAATTATTTGGCTTGAAATATTATACGCAATTATTTGGTTAGGAAGCTTTTACAAACAAAGGATATGCTTATCGATGTTGTTATGGAAAAAATAAAGGGGTTGATTTCATTTTTTGAGGGATAAAGAATAATTGGTTTTAATAATGCCTTCAAATAAAATGTCATTTTGATGAGAATTTGAATACCCCGTCAGTTGAACTATATGAAGAGAAATCTTATAGGTTTAATTATTTTCTTTATCTTGTTCATCAAGTTGTCGTCTCTCTTAGTAAGAGATTTGAGCAATACGAAGAGTATGAAAGGAATTTTGGTTTCTTGTTTACTTCTCACAAGTTAAAATGATTGGACAATGCAGCTTTGAAGTCTTGTTGTAGTCATTTTGAATAGGCATTGAAACATAATGAGAATTCTAGTATTGATGAGAATGAATTATTTGTGGAGTTAAAGTTACTAAGAGAAAATTTTCCTAGATAAAAAATTGGACCTATTGATATATTAAGATTTTTGAAAAGCTTAGATTGTTTTCCTAATACAGTTATTGCCTATAGAGTTTTGATGACTATTTATGTGATAGTTGCTTCTATAGAAAGAAGTTTTTCAAAATTGAATTTGTTAAAATCTTACTTATGGTCTATCATGTTACAAAAAAGACTAAATGGATTAGTATTGATAGAAATTGAGAATGATCTTTTGGAGATAATACAATAAAAAAAATTTGGTTGATGAATTTGCTTCAAAAAGTGTTAGAAGAATGACTCTTTTTAAATAGCAAAAAGGTTAGTATTAACTTGAAGTTGTATTTAGATTTTATTTACAATTTATTTATTTTAATGAATTTAAATAAAGTAGTTTGAGTTATTGTATTTCATTCGGTAAAATATAATATTTTGAAATAACTAATAATTTTTAAAATTATATTTTTTATTAGGATCCAATTTTTTAAATTCGAGCAGTACCTCCAAAAATATTAAGACGGTATTATTCTTTGTTACGATGAACCTTCTATTACACTTTTGTATCTATGTTACTGGAATGTGTGTTATGTATATGGTGTTAGATAATGATATCATATATTAGTAGTAAGGATATTTTAGACATTTCAATTCTCTTGTATATATACTCATTGTAACTCTATTAACTTAAGTTTGGTTCATTATATGTTACGAAACCCTAGAGGAGTTGTCTCTTCTCTTTCTCTCTTCTCCTTCCTCTTTTCCATGTATGTCATTGTTAATATCGTATCAGAGCTTTGGTTTTTTTGTGCAACACATCTTGTGATCTGTACCGATTTGCTCCCTCTATTTCCAACTCGATGCTACCTCTCTGTTTTCGGTGCAATGTTTCTTTTCTATTTCTGGCATGGTTCTACTCTTCTGTTTTGGGCACAATTTTGTTTGGTTCTAGATTGTCTCAGCTATTGACAGGTTATCCCTAATTTTGGTTGTTTTAGGGATTGTGTTTGTTTTTTATTTTCTTGTTATTATTTGCTATGGTTGGTGTTAAGGATGACTCTCTTCAAGCTATTAGTGTCCACCTCAATGGACAAAATTACTCTTATTGGAATTATGTGATGAAATATTTTTTGATTGGAAAGTATATGTGGGGTTATGTTGATGGAATTTATGTGAAGCCTACAGATAAAAATGATGAAGCTAAACATGCAAAAGATTTCAAAACATGGAATGTTAGTAATTCAAAAATTATTACTTGGATTAATAATTCTATTGAGCTGTCTGTAGGCGTACAACTAACAAAATATGATACTGCTAAAGAGATTTAGGATCACTTGAAACTTTTGTATGTTCAGTCTAACTTTGCAAAACGGTATCAGATGGAAAGTGATATTCAGACCCTTAAGCAGAAAAATATGATTATTCAGGAATTCTATTTGGCAATGACTAATTTGTGGGATCAATTGGCTTTTATGGAATAAACTGAGTTGAAAGTTGTCAAAGCGTACATTGATCAGAGAGAGGAGCAACATATGGTTTGGTCTGTGATGGCTCTTCGTGATGATTTTGAGGGCCTTCGTGGAGGTATTTTGCATCGTCCCATCTTCCTAATTTTGAATTGGTATTTAGTGAATTGTTGGCAGAAGAAATCAGACTTAAGACTCACTCTGCTGTGTCAGATAAGCAAATTATCTCAACTCCACCATCTGTTTTTGCTTTTCCTGTTCAAAAAGAAAAATATCAAGGGAGAGTTGGGCTTGATAATGATGAATGTGTTTTTTGCAAAGAAAAATGACATTGGAAAGCACATTGTGCAAAATTGGGGAGAGCCCATAAGAAAAAATTTAGGGGGTCATCATTCCATGTTGTTGCTTCTGCTCCTCCTACACTTGGCTCTAGTTCGGATTATGTATACTCATCTGACACTGCTTCCCAAATATCTGATATTGCATAACAACTCCAAAAACTTATTGCAACTCAATCACATGCCATGTATGCCTCCTCTACTAAATGTTTGAACTCCTCTAGTAAGTCTAGTATATCTCCTTCCATATTGATTCTTGATTCTGGAGCATCTCATCATATGACATATGATGATAAATCTTTTGTGTCTGTGAATTATGCCTCATATGTGTCGGTTATGACTGTTGATGGCACTTCTAGGCTATTAACAGACATTGGTTATGTCTCCACACCTAACTTGTCTCTTTCAGATGTTTATTATATTCCTAATATTACTTTGATTCTTGCTTCAGTTAGTCAACTATGTGATTTCGTTTATTCAGTTATATTTTCTTCCACTTCTTGTTGTGTGCAGGATCCACATTCTGGATGCTGATTAGGAAATGCCATAGACAAAGGAGACTTTATGTTTTGGATGACCTACGAGTCCCAACTACACAGCCTCAACAACCATTACTGACTTATTATCTAGTTTTTGCTTGAATTCGTTGTTTTCTAGTTTTTATTTATGGCATTCTCGCCTTGGACATGTTTCTGCTTCTTGATTAAAACATTGGGCTTCTTTCAATTTGACACTTACCATATGTTTTGTGTTATGATCAAAACTCGACATAATGATGTTATAAGTTCTTTCAATTTGATTTAGGTGGTGAATATACCTCTCTGTTAAATTCTTCGAATTACTTGCTTATGATGACACCCTCCATCAGACATCTTGTACTGATACTCCTCAACAAAATGGAGTTGTTGAAAGGAATCACCGTCATATTATTGAGACCGCTCATTCCTTTTTGTTGTTTGCTTCGGTTTAGAGTGAGTTTTGGGGAGAAGCAGTTCTTTCTATTGTTCATGCTATTAACAGAACTCCATCCTCTGTCATATCAGGTTTGTCTCCCTTTGAAAAATTGTATACTTTTATACCTGATTACTATTCTTTGAAAGTCTTTGGTTCTACTTATTTTGTTCTTTGCCGTCAAATAGTGCGCAATAAGTTATTTTCTCGTTTAGCCATGTCTGTTTTTATTGGTTATGAGGATGGTCAAAAGAGTTATCGTTGTTATGACCCTCATGCAAGAAAACTTTATGTTTCTCGTAATGCTTTTTTTTTTGTTTTTAGTATATCCTTTTTTACTTTGTTTCCTCTTATTCTCATATTACTAAGAGTTCTAAACTAACCCATATTGATCCATTTGGTCCTAATGATAATGCTTCTATTGACTGTAATGTTGAGAATTGCAGGACAAATACTACTACTCCACATGAAGACATCCCTCTTGTCCCCCCGATTGTCCAACCATCTCATGCGATTGTTGATCCTCCTCGTTACCCTTTTGTCACCGTAAGTCTACTTAGTTACCTGATTTTATCTATTCCACTTACTCAACTTTGTTTTCTTCTTTCTTAACCTCTATTCACATTTTGTCGAGGCTCTCTTCATATAAAGAGGATATTCTTGATCCTTTATAGCAGCTGTAAAATACTTAAGTTTTTTTTAAGACAAAGACCAAGGAAAGTGATCAAGTTGCAAACTCAAAAAGAAGTCAGCAATCAAGTCTATTGTGGTCAATATGCTAGAAGTCTTATAATGTAAGGTACATGATGCAATCTAATATTATTATATTTCAAATGCACACGAGAACCTTCCATTTTAGCATATGCATCAAAAGAATTTTCGAAGTGTCAAAATGCATGAACAGTGTTTGAAAATCAAGTTTTTGACAAAAATCAAAGATGTATTTGACTACAGCATGTTGTATCCGAATATATACTCAAGTCAGTAACAAAAATTGAATATTTGTATTCGACTACGAGGTGGTGTAGCCGAATAGCCGAATACAAATACTAATTTAGTAGCTAAAACTGCACTTTTGTATTCGCCTAAAACATGATGTAGCCAAATACAAAACCAAGTCAATGGAAAAAATCAATCATCTGTATTCGACTACAAGATGTTGTATTCGAATACATGGTTAAAATTTTCAAATAAAACTGAACGTTATAGAGGTGTATTCGACTACACTCCTGTTGTAGCCGAATACAATTGCGAAGCAATACAATTTTTCAGTTCAGATTCAACTTGTAAACTAGGATAGTGGTGTGCTATCTTAGGATGATTGTTAGAAGTTTGTAACAGAAGTCTTAGAGTTAGACTTGTACTTATTCCAACAAATAATGGAAAATCTCTTGTGGTGTGCAAGAGGACTGGATGTACCCTTGGTTGTAAGAGGAACTAGGATATATAGTTGTGTTTTTTACTTTTCTGCAATTTATATTTTTCCATACACTAATCCTAAACAGATAACTAATCCTTTATATCTCTAAAATATATATATATATATATATATACACCTAATTCACCCCCTCTCTTAGGTGAGCCTATGTACTAACAATTGGAATCATAACAGATTCGGGTAATTTGCTACTCAATCCTTATTTATGGCTTCCACACAACCAGTTTTTAGAGATGGTGGTAGTAGCAATAAACCACCTTGCTTTATTGGAGAACACTATGACTTCTAGAAGATATGCATGCAAGCATATCTTGAGGCACAAGGTTATGATATTTGCGATGCAATAGAAAATGGTTCATATGTTCCAAAAACAGCCATCGACAATAAATAAGAAACAAAGATAAAAGCCACATGGACAGATGATGCCAAAAGGAAAATGTTGTTTGATAAAAAGCCCAAAAACATGTTACAATCGGCACTTGAAATGGATGAATTCGTTTGCATGTCTCAGAGCAAAACTGCCAAAGAAATATGTGATACTCTTGAAGTAACTCATGAAGGAACTGTTGAGGTAAAACATTCTAAACTCAATACATTATCTCAAGAATATGAACTATTTCGAATGCAACCCGTATAATCTATTTTGGACTTACAAAAAAGATTTTCTCATCTGACCAACCACTTGACGGTCCCTGGCAAGATCTTCACTAATGATGAATTGAACTTCAAAGTTCTAAGATCATTAACAAGGACTTGGCAACCTAAAGTAACTGCCATTTCTGAAAAGAAAAGCATATCTAAGATGTCTCTTTATGCACTTTTCGAAAAACTTCAAGAACATGAAATTGAACTTGGAGACTAGAAAATAATGAAATTTAAGAAAAGAAGCCAAAGAACATTGCCTAAAAAGCATAGTCAAAAGAGAAAATCGATGATGAAAATTCTGATGGAGATGAGAAAATCAACTTCCTAGTCAAGAAATTTGGTAAGTTCCTATAAAACGATAAAACGTTTAAGAAAAGGAAAACTTTCAGGAAGAAGGATGTCTCCACTACAAATCAAAACTTTACTTGCTTTGAGTGTGGCAATCAAGGACACATAAAAACGAAGTGTCCAAATATTATCAAGAAAGATACTCTCAAGAAGAAAGATTTCAAAAAGGCCTATATAGCATGGGAGGACAATGAAGTCAGTTCATCCTCGGATTCAAAAAGTGACGTATATGCAAATGTTGCATTGATGGCATCGCACCAATCCGACGAAGAAGAAGAGGTTAGTAACAAAGATTCTTCTCATCACAATGATGCTAATAGTGAATTAATTATTGAGTGTAATGATGTTCAAAATGCAATAAAATAATTACTTAGGGAATGCAAAATTTTGTACAAAACAGTGTCAACTCAAAAGAAACAAATTTCATCTCTTAAAGAAAAAATTTACACTATGGAAAAAGATTCTGAAAAATTAAAACAGAATATTACATGCATGCTATTCTTTTTCCTTTAAAATTGTCAACTAAATAGACTCATTGAAAGATATGAAAAAGGACAAGTTGGCTTGGAAAATATTCTTAGTATGCAAAGATATTCCAATGACAAGAGTGGTCTTGGTTACTCAAAATTTGATAAACCATGTATTAATAAAACCATCTTTGTTAAGGCAAGTGATCAATCCAACAAATAGAAAGTTATAATTATGCAAAAAGATCATAATTACTATAAGAAGAATTTTTTTTCAAAAGATATCTCATATACCTACATATAGAAGTAAATCTACTCCTACATGCTTTTATTGTGGTCTAAATGGCCACACACCTAATGCTTATCATTTTAGGAATTTTGGTGTTCCAAATGGGCATTATGTGTGGGTCGAGAAATGTACTAATCCTCAAGGACCGAAAGCACTTTGGGTACCTAACAAATTACGATATTGTTTTGTAGGAATGCAAACAAAGTACCTTTAACATGTGGTACTTGGAAAGTGGATTTTCAAAACACATGACCGATGACAAAGTTTTCAGCTCTAACTCTTGAATCAAAAGGCTATGTGATCTATGGAGATAACAACTAAGGTAAAATGTTGGGCATTGGAAAAGTAGGTGCAGTCCCATCTCCTTCAATTGAAGATGATCTATATGTTGAAGGATTAAAGCACAATCTTATTAGCATTAGCCAGCTTCGTGAAAAGGGTTACAAGATAGCTTTCAACAAAGAGGAATGCATTATCTGAAATGAGGTATCAAATGAAATCCAGTTTGTTAGTAAGTTTTTCAAAAATATTTTTATAATTAATATTGATGATTTATCCTTGAAAATAATATGTCTTATGGTAAGTGACAACAATGATGCATGACTATCGCATAAAAGATTTGCACATATCCATATGGATCATTTAAACAAGTTAGTCAAGCATGAACTTGTTGTAGGCATACCAAAGATGAAATTCATTAAGGACAAATTATGTGATGCTTGTCAAAAGGGTAAGAAAACTAAGGTTCCCTTCAAACCTAAGAATATTATATCAACTTCATGAGCACATCAATTGATACATATGGACTTGTTTGGTCCATCAAGAACTAAAAGTCTTGGTGGAAATTCAAATTCATATGGACTAGTAATTGTTGATGATTAATCAAGGTTCACTTGGACCTTATCTTTGGCAAATAAAAATGAAGCTTTTAAAGCATTTAAAAATTATGTCAAACTAGTACAAAATGAACAAGCAACCAATAGTGTATCAATAAGAAGTGATCATAGAAGAGAATTTCAAAATGCTTATTTTGTAGAATATTGTGAAGAAAATGGAATCTTCCATAACTTTCCTGAACCAAGAACTCCTCAACAAAATGGAGTTGTTGAGAGAAAGAATAGATCATTGGTAGAACTTGCAAGGACCATGCTAAGCGACTCAAATTTACCAAAATACTTTTGTGAAGATGCTGTAAGTACAGCTTGTTATGTATCCAACCGAGTAATAATTCGACCAATCCTAAAGAAGACTCCATATGAACTCTATAAAGGTAGAAAGCCAAACAACTCACACTTCCACGTATTTGGATATAAATGTTTTATGTTGAATAATGGTAAGGAAAATCTGGGAAAATTTGATGAGAAAGCCGATGAAGGTATCTTTATTGGTCACTCTTTATCTAGTAAAACTTTTAGAATTTTTAATAAGAGAACTTTGTTAGTTGAAGAATCTATGCATGTATCATTTGATGAATCTAACCCCTTGAAAGAGGATAAAATTGTTTCTTGTGATGATGATGATTTTATAAGTGATGATATAAGCAAAGACAATCAAGTTGATCAATCAATTCAAGAGAATGAAGTCAATATTGAGCAGCAAGGTCAACATAATGATCTCCCTAAGGAATGGAAAACCTATAGAGATCACCCCATTGACAACATTATAGGTGATGTCAACAAAGGAGTTACTACAAGACTCAAAATTCAAGATGCTTGTTTGAATATGGCATTTGTTTCTCAAATAGAACCTTCAAAGGTAGGTGAAACACTTAAGGACGATCAATGGATAATTGTCATGCAACAAGAACTAAACCAGTTTGAAAGAAACAAAATATGGAAACTTGTTCCTAATTTTGGAAATAAATACATCATTGATACCAAATGGGGTTTTAAAAATAAACTAGATAAAAATGGTATAGTTGTTCGAAACAGGATGAGGTTGGTTGCTCAAGGATACAATCAAGAAGAAGGGATCGACTTTGATGAAACATTTGCTCCAGTAGTAAGGTTAGAAGCAATCCGATTACTACTTGCTTATGCTTGCTCTATGGATTTTGAATTATTTTAGATGGATGTCAAGAGTGTTTTTCTCAATAGCTACATTAATGAGGAAGTATATGTCAAACAACCACCCGACTTTGAAGACTTCAAGAATCATTCACATGTCTTTAAATTAAAGAAAACCCTTTTATGATCTGAAACAAGCTCCAAGAGCTTGGTATGATAGGCTAAGTAACTTTCTATGTGAACGAGGATTTGAAAAGGGTAAAGTTGATAAAACATTATTCCTTAAAAGAACTAATGATCACACTTTACTTGTTCAAATCTATGTTGACGATATCATATTTGGATCAACCAATAATGAAATATGTGAAAAATTCTCATTAATGAGGCAAGGAGAATTTCAAATGTCTATGATGGGAAAGTTAAATTATTTCCTTGGACTCCATATCAAGCAAATCAAAAATGGCATTTTCATCAATCAAGCAAAGTACTGTAAGGAACTGCTAAAGAGATTTGAGATGGACAACAGTAAAGAAAGTGCAACTCCTATGGGCTCCTGAACTTATGTCAATAAAGATGAAACTAGTAAATCTATAGATATATTAAAATATCGAGGTATGATTGGTTCTCTTTTATATCTAACGGTCACCCGACCAAATATTATATTCAATGTCTTCTTATGTGCAAGGTTTCAGGAAGATCCTAAGGAATCACATGTTGTAGCAATGAAGCGAATAATGAAATATTTGAAAGGAACAACCAATGTTGGCTTATGTTATTCAAAAGGTAGCATATGCAATCTTGTTGGTTATTCTGACTCTGACTATCCAGGATGTAAAACAGATCAAAAAAGCACAAGAGGCACTTGCCATATCTTAGGTAATGCATTATTGTCATGGTCTTGTAAAAAGCAAGTTTTTGTGGCCCTAAGCATTGTTGAAGCATAATACATAGCAGCAGATAGTTGTTGTGCACATATTCTATGGTTCAAGCACATGTTATGTGACTATGGGCTTGATCTCAGATGCATCCCACTAAGATGTGACAATACTAGTGCTATCAATATCTCAAAGAACCCAATCATGCACTCTCGGACTAAACACATTGACATACACCATCACTTTCTGCGAGATCATGTGCTCAGGGGCAATGTTGAAGTAACATTTGTCGATAAACATAATCAACTAGTAGATATCTTCACAAAGGCTTTGCCTAAAGGTTCATTCTATAAGATACGAAGAGAACTTGGCTTTCTAAATGAAAATGATCTCTAATACAAGGTATTGATGCTTTGTAAGTCATTTCATTTAAATTCTTAAAATTGTTGATGTATGACTTAGACATGTTTAACTTTTAACTATGCATTTGATGTTATATTCCCTACCTTGTGATATGCTTTTATTCCCTATATACCTTGTATGCTTGGAATATGTGTCTGTTGTTTTTCTTCCTTTTTGATCATATCAAAAGGGGGAGAAAATTATATGTTGTTATTGTTAAAAAAAATTGTAGATCTTCCAAATTTTCAAAACAAGTTGGCATGACTCAAGCTTATAGAGGGAGTAAACATGTATTACGAGGGAGAAAAATCAAAACGATCAAACACTTTGAAGTCTTAACAACAACAAGGTTTTGTCATCATCAAAAAGGTGGAGAATGTAAAATACTTATGTTTTTATGAAGACAAATATCAAGGAAAGTGGTCAAGTAACAAGCTCAAAAAGAAGTCAATAATGGTCAATATGCTAGAAGTCTTATAATGTAAGGTACATGATGCAATCTAATATTATTATATTTCAAATGCACATGAGAACCTTCAATTTTAGCATATGCATTAAAAGAATTTTCAAAGTGTCAAAATGCATGAACAGTGTTTGAAAATTAAGTTTTTGACAACAGCATGTTGTAGTCGAATATAGACTCAAGTCAGTAGCAAAAACTGAATATATGTATTCGACTATGAGATGGTGTAGCCGAATAAAAAACCAAGTCAGTGGCAAAATTCAATCATCTGTATCCGACTACAAGTTGTTGCATTCGAATACAAGGTTAAAATTTTCAAATAAAAATTGAATGTTATAGAGGTGTATTCGACTACACTCCTACTGTAGCCGAATACAACTGCGAAGCAATGCAATTTTTTAGTTCAGGTTCAACTTGGATCATTGAATATGTTCATCAAACCTCTAGGAACGATTGCCACTTATCTGAATTGATGTCTAAGAAGTATAAATACTTCTTAGTTTCAGGTTTAACTCAACAATCTTTACATCAATATTAAAACAACTTTGAACAAACTTTCTGAAATATTATGATTTATTCAAAGTCATACTTTCATATTTCAAGTACAGATTTTACATTTTCAAATCATTGAGAAATGTTATCTATTGTACTTAAAATTACATTAGATTGTTATCATTGTACTCAATTGTTATACACTATTGATTTTAGTCAATGTCATTGTTGTAAACAATTCAAGTTATTGTGTAAATTGAGGAAAGTGGTGTACTTTCTTCAAGATTTGTAAACTAGGATAGTGGTGTGCTATCTTAGGGTGATTGTTAGACGTTTGTAATAGAAGTCTTAGAGTTAGACTTTTATTTATTCTAACAAATAGTAGAAAATCTTTTGTGGTGTGCAAGAGGATTGGATCTACCTTTGGTTGTATTATGTTAAGTCTCTAAAAAACTAAAAAATTTATATACACCTAATTCAGTCCCCCCCCCCTCTTAGGTGCGCCTCTGTACTAACAGCAGCATGCTATGGCAGAAGAACTCTCTGCAACCAATACTTCGGAATTAGTACCTCTTTCTACTGGAAATCGTTATATTGAGTCTCGTTGGATATTCAAGATCAAATCTAAGTCTGATGGGTCAGCTGAGCGCTACAAAAGCACGTCTTGCTGCTAAGGGATTCTCTCAACAATATGGTATGGATTATAAGGAAACTTTTAATCCTATAGCCAAGATGACCATTATTCGTATTCTTATTGCAGTTGCATCTATTCGTCAATGGCATATTTCCCAAATGGATGTCAAAAATGTTTTCTTAAATGATGAGCATCATGAAGAAGTCGATATGGTTCCTCCATAATTTCTCATAATCAAGGGGAAGTATGTAAGTTAAAAAGGGTTCTATATGGTCTTAAACAAACTCCTCAAGCTTGGTTTGATAAATTCTCTATTGTGATAACTTCTTTTGGTTTCCGCTCTAGAGAACATGATTCTACATTATTTATAAGGTTCGTCGCTTATGATCGCATTATAGTTTCTTTGTATGTTGATAATATGATTATTACAGGTGTTGATGTTAGTGGAATCAATGAGTTGAAATTGCAATTAGCCAAGTAGTTTGAGATGAAGGACTTGAGAACTCTTCGCTATTTATTGGGGATTGAAGTTGCCTACTCTCCTAGAGGCTACCTTCTTTCTCAATCCAAGTACATTGCCAACATTCTTGACCATGCTCGTCTTTCTGATACTAAAGCAACATATACTCTTCTTGAGTTGAATGTGAAATATGCTCTCTCGGATGGTGTTCCTTTACCAGATCCTACTTTGTATTGTACTTTGGTTGGCAACTTAGTGTATCTTACAATTACCAAACCTAATATTGCTTATGTTGTTCATGTTGTCAGTCAGTTTGTTGTCTCTCCCACTACAGTACATTGGGCATCAGTTATTCGTATTCTTCGTTATCTTTGAGGAACTCAATTTCAAAGTCTTGTCATTCCATCGTCATCCTTATTGAAGTTACGTGCTTATTCTGATGATGATTGGGCTGGTGACATCACAGATCATAAATCCACTACATGGTTTGTATCTTTCTTGGAGACTCTCTTATTTTTTGGAAGAGTAAGAAATATGACATTGTCTCTCACTCTTCTATAGAAGCTGAGTATCGTGTTATTATATATTAGTAGTAAGGGTATATTATACATTTATATTCTCTTGTATATATATACTCATTGCAACTCTATTAACTTAAGTTTAGTTCATTATATGTTATGGCAGAAGAACTCTCTTAGGCGCGCCTCTGTACTAACAGCAGCATGCTATGGCAGAAGAACTCTCTTCATTGAGCAAAACCGATACTTGGGAATTAGTACCTCTTTCTCCTGGAAATTGTTCTATTGGATATCGTTGGATATTCAAGATCAAAACTAATTAAGTCTGATGGGTCAGTTGAGCGCTGCAAAGTACGTCTTGCTGCTAAGGGATTCTCTCAACAATATGGTATGGATTATGATGAAACTTTTGCTCCTATAGCCAAGATGACCATTATTCGTACTCTTATTGCAGTTGCATCTATTTGTCAATGGCATATTTCCCAAATGGATGTCAAAAATGTTTTCTTAAATGATGAGCATCATGAAGAAGTCGATATGGTCCCTCCACAATTTCTCATAATCAAGGGGAAGTATGTCAGTTAAAAAAGATTCTATATTGTCTTAAACAGACTCCTCAAGCTTGGTTTCCGCTCTAAAGAACATGATTCTGCATTATTTATAAGGTTCGTCACTTATGATCGCATTATACTTTCTCTATATGTTGATGATATGATTATTACAGGTGTTGGTGTTAGTGGAATCAATGAGTTGAAATTGCAATGAGCCAAGCAGTTTGAGATGAAAGACTTGAGAACTCTTCGCTATTTCTTGGGGATTGAAGTTGCCTACTCTCCTAGAGGCTACCTTCTTTCTCAATTGAGGTGCATTGCCAACATTCTTGACCATGCTCGTCTTTCTGATACTAAAGCAACAAATACTCTTCTTGAGTTGAATGTGAAATATGCTCTCTCGGATGGTGTTCCTTTACCAGATCCCACTTTGTATTGTACTTTGGTTGACAACTTAATGTATCTTACAATTATCAAACCTGATATTACTTATGTTGTTCATGTTGTCAGTCAATTTGTTGTCTCTCCCACTACAGTACATTGGGCAGCGGTAATTCGTATTCTTCGTTATCTTTGAGGAACTCAATTTCGAAGTCTTGTCATTCCATCGTCATCCTTATTGAAGTTACGTGTTTATTCTGATGATGATTGGGTTGGTGACATCACATATCATAAATCAACTACATGGTTTGTATCTTTCTTGGAGACTCTCTTATTTTTTAGAAGACTAAGAAACATGATATTGTCTCTTGCTCTTCTACAGAAGCTGAATATCGTGCTATGGCATCCACTACTACTAAAATAATTTGGTTGTGTTGGCTTTTATCTTATATGGGTATCTCTCTTTCTGAGCCAACACTAATGCACTGCGACAACAAGAGTGCTATTCAAATTGCTCATAATTCGGTCTTTCATGAACGCACCAAACACATTGAGATTGATTGTCATCTTACTCGTCATCATCTTCAGCATGAAACTATTACTCTACCGTTTGTCTCTTTTTCCTTACAGATTGCTGATTTGTTCACAAAGATACATTCCGTTACACGTTTTTGTTTTTTAGTTGACAAACTTTTGATGCTCTAAGTTAATGTATCGTGAGTTTGAGAAGAGATGTTAGATAATATTATATATTAGTAGTAAGGGTATTTTAAATATTTATATTATTTTGTATATATATACTCATTGCAACTCAATTAACTTAAATTTAGTTTATTATATGTTATGAAACCCTAGAGGGGTTATCTCTTATCTTTCTCGCTTATTCTTCCTCTTTACCATGTATGTCATTGTTAACATATGGATCAGTCAAGTTAGTTTCTAAACATTTAAACGAATAAGCTTTGATTAAAGTAATTAAATCGAGTATAACATTTAAAGCAGAATTTCATCAACCTTCTAAATTGTGTATAGTAGCATTAATGTAACATCAGTGTTACAACTTGCTCCCAACAAAAGAAAATAGCATAGCATAAATAATTTGATTGACAAATTGTACTTTTAATGTATAGCTTTATTTTCTACTTTTCAAAATCATTATTATTTCAGTTGAATTATGATTTAAAAGAGTAAACTTTCATTTCTAATATAGTTATCAAAATCACTTTTCTATTAAAAAAATTTAGACATTGATTAAATTGATAGTATTTCTAACTTTTGTACAACTGACATGTACGTGATCATAAAAATCAAAATTTTCCTTCAAGTGAAAATTTATCATTTTGATCATATAAAGTAGACATGTCAATAACATCAAAGGCATAATGTGAGTATATATATGTAATTATTGGTTGAAGTTTCATTATGTGAATTTCTCTTTTAGAAACAGTAGAACAATTTAATTACAGCTACATGCACAATCATACAAGCTGTAATTGCGTAAATATACTGCTGCTTTGAGAATGCTTGGAAGCAAGATAAATACTCATTATTTTCCCTTGACTCTGCATTTCCTCAAATACACATTATATTTGAATAAATATCATTGAACCTTGTTTATCAAATAAGCTCTAAACTTGATCGAAGTATATAATTTAAAAGTATGTTAAAAGCTAGCTAGGCAATTATTTGCTATTGATTTATATAGTCCTTCTAATTGTTAGTTCTGTTTTTAAAAATTTTATATCAAAATTCAATGAATTTTTGTGAAATGATATTTTTTTTCACCAATGCAATTAATTTTATGCGTATAGATTGTTTAAAAATATTAATTGAGAAGTGAATTATCAATTTAATCCCTGAAATTATAGAAGTTATATAATTCAGTCGCCTAAATTTACGAACTTTTTAAAAATTATTTCTAAAAGTAAATATTTTCAATCACGTATTAGTCTTTTAGAAAAATTTAGAGACTAAATTAATCAATCTAAAAGAATTAATGTTCGCTGCCGTTAATCAGAGACTAAATTTGTAAATCACTTAAACTGTATGTTTCTATAAATCATTTTTACCATGGTGGTCATTTTTAATTAGTTTATATCCTAAAAGAGTACACACCGATCTTCTTTTGTTTCTACTTTACATTTGTTTTTGAGATTTTAGGATTGTATAAATCTTTTATGAAACAATTATAAAATGGTTATTAGTGTTATTATTATTAATAATAATTTCTTCTTTCTTAATTTTAAAAAATAAAAAAGATTTTTACTTTAGTTTCCATGTGCAACAATCCAATCCACAGTCCACTAAGCAAATTTTATTTGGTAGAGCAGAATCACTTATAATTTGGTTGTTTAAACCAAATTTGGAATTTCTTTTCTCTTACCCTATTCCAAAGTTATCGCAAAAAGTACCATAACTCAATCAATAACATCATTAATCTAGTGACAATTGACAAGTCCTTTAAGAAAATACATCTAGATGTACGTGTGTTATTTCCAGAACAGAAATAATCTCTAGTAAAAATATTATAAATTAATGCATCACAATTATAGATAAAGATATAGCGTTGAGATTTTAAAATCACAAAAAATCACGATACTGTCTAATGAAAATTAGAAAACATTATATAAAAAATTTTATAACACATACTTTTATTGAACTTGTCCCTAAACAACACACATCTAAAATAAATATCTAAACTACATTTATTACCATTGTAAATGCTTCTGCATGGTGTATCTTTTTCACAAAGAACTAGAGCTCGTATATATAGTTTTGTCTCCACTTTTCTCTTACAATGTTAAGCAATGTAAGACATTTCAAGATGTATGATTTCAAACACTAATCAATTATAGTAAAATAAAAAAATAAAAAAAAGGAAATAGTAAAAAGAGATACTGGAAGAAAAAAGATAAAGCAGAAGCAACCGCTATTATTTCCTTGTCCACCAGACATTATGTCAAGAAAAACTTCAAGCTTAAGTCTAAGGCTGTCAATATATACCATACATTATCAAATCAACTTTTGCAACTTATATGTGGATCTTACATTATAACTTATGTTAATTTCATGCACAAGTTTGCATGAATTTAAATATTGTGCATTCATGATTCCTGTTGCACTTTGTAGTTGGACTCTTTGTCTATCAAGCTTGGTCAATTGCTAACAGTTTACTTTATTTAGATTAATAAATAGTTCAATGACTTAATATTGGTTGTTTGTTAATATACCTTATCAAGTTAATTATTTATCTAAAGTTTAATACCTTTTTGGTTAATTTATTTTATTTCATGATAATTTCAAATTGAAAACGATGAATAATTGTTGTTAATTTATTTAGACATGTTCAATATTTAGATTAAACATATAATCGTATTTTAGTTCGAAAGTCAAATAAATAGCATGCATATAACTTATGATTTGTAACATGTTTGATTTTTCAAAGATGAGGTTCTAGAAATACTTGGATTCATAGTTAATCATTTTTTGTGGTAATCCTAAATAGTCTTTAAATTGATCCTAAAAAAATAGACGATAACAAGCACCCATTGCCTTTTAGTTCTTTCACAACTTAGACTCTTTATGCTTTAAACACTTTTGAGATGAGGGAGAAGAGACAATATGTGGTGTGTATGACATATAGGGACCATAGCCTATATACAAGGTGATAACCAATTAAATTTTCATTATTTGCAAATAGACCATCAATGACATTCACTCATATTTGAGTTCATATCATTTAATTAATTATCGTATAAGAAAGCTATTTAACCTTATTACGTAATTTGATGATTAATCAATTAAGACTCCTAATTGATAAATAGTTAAATAAAAATATGTGTCAATAATATTGAAATATGATAATTAAATAAAAAAATTAATAAAATATTCTAATAGTAATTCTTCGGGCCACATTGGTGATCAGTGATAATCAAAGTGACGATTGATTATAGTTAAAGTGGTGGTTGACAATGATTGGAGTGGTTATTGACGGTGGTCAAAGTAATAACCAAATTGATGGTTAAGAATAATCAAAGTAGTCTACAAAATTATAAAAGCTATTTAATTCAAAATGATGATAAATATATTATAATCAAAGTGGTGGTCAACAATGGTTAATCCACTCTTATTGAAGTGGATTTAACAGCCTTAGGTGGTGATGTGTTATTGTTATTATAAATCTATTTTTGTGGTTTAAAGTTTTATGAAAACACCGTTTCCAAAATAAATGAAAAATTAATTTAAACCTGAACATTTGCTGCCTACAGACATAAATAGTAGATTAATTATTTAAATTTTAAGAACAAAAATAAGGGGAGAAGAAAACAATATGTATTTTTTTAGTTGTTTTTTTAAAAGAAAATAGGAGAACAGGAAATGATCATTAGTTAAAGTGGGGTCATTTTACCACTTTATCTAAGAAAATTTGAATTTCATCTTTTAAAACTATAGTATCAATAATGGTGGATATGCTTCACCTATTTAGCACTAAGCTAAATAGACATCATCACTATGGAGAAAATTTTGATGCTTTTTACATGGTTACAAAAATAACATTTGGCTTAACTGCATTTTTTATCTTTTTATTTTAGCTGAATCACGAAAATAGTCTTTCAATTTATTTTTTCTCAGTTTTGGTCCTCTTAACAGAATTTTGATCCAAAATTTGATGAAGTGTCATTTTTTAAAGTCGCACTACACCATTTATGATCATAGATTTCATGTAAAATTATTACACCACGAGATCTTAAGACATGGTGTGACTTAAATAAACATAAAAATATGAAATTTCATCAAATTTTGGACTAAAATTTTGTTTGGGAGACCAAAACTGAAGAGAAATAAAATGGAAGGACTACTTTCGGCATTCAGCTAAAATAGGGGGACCAAAACTGCAATTAAATCTTTATTTTTTTATTTTTTGTGGGATCCATATAATAAATTGTATTAAAATAAGAGCATTCTTACGATATATAACTTATTTCGAACATGAACATTGTAACACCCCGTTTTTCAAAGCGAGGGTATATTTTTTTTTTTGAAAGAGATTAAAAGGAATTAAAATAAAACAAAGGATTAAATCAGGAAAATGCCTTTGGATAAATAATTGAGTCATTATAATTTACAAACAGCGGAAGAGTTTCTCCAATTATAAATCCAAAACATTTACACAACAACAAATGGTACATGGAACCAATTCAAGTAAAAAGTCAAACTGACAATATTAGTATAAGTACAGTTTTCCAAACTAAAAATACTTCAATCCAAAAAGAAGGACACCTAGTTCCTATACATCATCCTAATCTGATCATCCTACCAAAAAGCTATACACCCTGAGTATCTCCACGCGCCCCGTGAGATCCTCCTAATGTAACTGCAATCACGCGTTCCCATCTCCATTCTCGTCCGTAGGGTACGAACCGGTAGGATCGTCCTGACTCTCATCTGAGGGCAAAGCCCATATTTCCACAATAATTGTAAAGGGTCACCAACCGAAAATAACAGATAACACATAACATTTAACTTTTAAATGCACAAAATAACCTTTCAACTAAGCATGCACCTTAAAAGGATTTTCCATATGCTAAAAGTCTATATAATGCTTGTCAATTAGCAATGAACTCAAAATGAAGTTCTCAAACCATCAAGTAATACATAACTGACCAAAGCATTGATAACTCAATTGAGAAATCGATTATCTAACTCAAAATAAGGACTTTTGCTGAGCCAATCGATTGCCAAATCGATTTGGTCAGTTCTGCTGAGTTTTTGCATGACCAAATCGATTTCTAAGTCGATTTTGTCAGTTCTGATGAGTCCCTGTGTTGCCAAATCGATTTCCAAATCGATTTCGGCAGTTTTGCTGAGTTCCTGCCTCTCTGCCAATCGATTTCCAAATCGATTTCTTAAAAGATTTTGAAAGATATATTTATACAATCGATTGGCAAATCGATTAGGTCAAAATGGTGAACTTCCTGCAACTCATCCAATCGATTGGGAAATCGATTTCCCTGATCGTTTTTCCAAAAATTCATGCATTTACTCAAGTCATTCCTAATCAAGTTCACAACCTAACACTTAGCAATTCCTACACGATTACCACGGCAATTGGGATCTCGATAACCATCATACTTACACACAACAATCAACACATAACACTTAGCATTTTCAACGCAATTACCACGGCAATTGGGATCTCGATAACCATCATACTTACACACAACAATCAACACATAACACTTAGCATTTTCAACGCAATTACCACAACGACTCAAATTCAAATCACTTAATCATAAAACTCAAATCAACCACGACTCGCGTGCCAAGCACCCTAATGCAATGCGTATATGCCAAAATGCATGGACTCGGAATTCCAAACCAAAACCCTCCTCGAAGGGCCGTAAATCATAATCGTACCGCCTATCGCAGGCCAAAGTACCAATTACCGAGGTGCCACCTATCACGGGTCAGCACGATTTACTAAAATGCGTAAATCATAAACGTACCACCTATCACGGGTCAGTACAAAAAACCGTATTTCTTCGTTTTCGAATCAAAGAGGAAGAGTGGAGTTGCAAAAACCTTGATCTAACTCTCCCCCAACCTTGGGTTACTAGTTTTGAAGAAAAGAAAGCGACGAAAACGAAAATGGGAGAAAGGAGAAAAATGGGTCACGGTTAGAGGAAGAAGATGAAGTTTTGAAATTTTCCTTCCTTTCTTTTTCTTTCCTTTGTTTTTCCTTTCTTCCTTTTTCCTTCCTTCCTTTATATACTATTTTCTTTTCCTTTTCCTTCCTTCTAGTTTTCCTTTCTTTTTCCCTCCAAGCAAACATATATATATAAAATAAATATAACTTAACAAATATCTCAAAATCTAGATATTTATTAAATTACCTTTTCACCCGAAACGCCTTAAATTAACCGTAAAGTATTTTCCGCAGTTAAATTCAATTTATTTATCGACGAGAAATTCTAATTGGCATCGAAATATCTTTTTGATTATAAAACTCCAAAATATTATTAACTTTGGCTTAAAAGCCTCCGAGCCAAAATCCAAAATATACCAAAAATACATAAAAGGGTACTTTAAAATTATGGGTCTTACATTACTCCCCCCCTAAAATTAGTTTCGTCCTCGAAACTATGCATCGATAAATAACTCTGGGTGTTGTTCCCTCATCTTGCTCTCCAGTTCCCAAGTCGCATCTCCAGTAATTGGGTTCCAGATCACCTTGACCAACGAAACATCCTTGGTCCTCAACCGCTTAATCTTCCTGTCATCAATTCTCACGGGTGGTACTTCGAACGACAGGTTATCCTTTAGCTGGATTGTGTCTGGTTCGATCACGTGAGATGGATCTGCGAGATATTTCCTCAACTGCGACACATGAAACACGTCATGGATATTGGACAGTATCGGAGGTAATGCAATCCGATAAGCAACCGGCCCAATTCGTGCAGAAATCTGATATGGTCCAATGAATTTCGGAGTCAACTTCTTCGATTTCAAGGCTCTACCTACTCCAGTAGTAGGTGTGACTCTCAGAAATACATGGTCACCCTGTTCGAATTCCAAAAGTCTGCGACGCTTGTCCGCGTAACTCTTCTGGCGATCTTGTGAAGTCTTCATTTTCTCCTTGATCTTCCTTACTTTAGCTGTGGTCTGTTGCACCATCTCTGGTCCGACAATCATATTCTCACCGTCTTTATACCAACACAAGGGCGTTTGACACTTGCGCCCATATAAAGCCTCATATGGTGCCATTCCAATACTTGCGTGGAAACTATTGTTGTAAGTGAACTCAATCAACGGAAGTACATCATCCCAACTTCCTCTATCATCTAAAACACATGCTCTCAACAGATCTTCCAAGGACTGATTTGTCCTTTCAGTCTGTCCGTCCGTTTGTGGATGGTAAGCTGAACTCAATCGTAGCTTCGTTCCCAACGCTTCGTGCAATGCTCCCCAAAAATGCGATGTGAACTTCGGATCACGGTCTGATACAATGCTCGATGGTACCCCGTGTAACCTCACAATTTCAGCAATGTAGATCTCCGTTAGCTGATCTACCTTATAGGTGGTCCTTACCGGTAAAAAGTGAGCAGATTTAGTCAGTCGGTCCACTATCACCCATATAGAATCATTCTTCCTCCTTGTCTTTGGTAATCCGGTTATAAAATCCATGGAAATGCTGTCCCACTTCCATTCAGGTATATCTAAAGGTTGCAACATTCCAGCAGGTCGCTGATGTTCCACCTTCGCTTTCTGACAAGTTAGACAAGTGGATACATATTCCGCCACATGTTTCTTCATTCCTGGCCACCAATAATTCTGCCTCAAATCCTGATACATCTTTGTTGCCCCAGGATGAATACTCAGCTTACTCTTATGCGCCTCTTCTAAAATCGTTTTCCGCATATCTGTAATTTCTGGTACACAAATCCTACCATTACACCGCAAAACATTATCAGCCCCAATCTTGAACTCAGTCGTCTTCCCTTGTACTATTAGATTCCTCTTCTCTTGAATTAAGACGTCATCCTGAGAATTCGCAATGTCTTCAAGTAATCCACTCGAGATCTTAATCATTCCGAATTTCAAAATTCCCGGTGCAAACTCTACGTTCAAGTGCAAGTCTCTAAAAGCTTCCCACAACTCTTGTTGTCTAGCCATAATTAGTGAAGACACCGATACACTTCTTCTGCTCAACGCATCCGCCACTACATTGGCCTTCCCAGGGTGGTACTGCAGTGTGAAATCAAAATCCTTGAGAGTCTCCATCCATCGTCTCTGGCGCATGTTCAACTCCTTCTGATCAAACAAATATTTCAAGCTCTTATGGTCGCTGAACACGGTGAACGTGCACCCATATAAATAATGCCTCCAGATCTTTAATGCAAAAACAACCGCGGCAAGCTCCAAATCATGAGTAGGATAGTTCCTTTCGTGAATCTTCAATTGTCTCGAGGCATAAGCCACAGCTTTCTTGTGTTGCATCAGAACACATCCTAACCCCTGGTGGGATGCATCACAATAAACTTCATAGGGTTCTTCTGATTGCGGTAACACCAATACAGGTGAGGTCGTCAATTTCCTCTTCAGTAACTGGAAGTTTTCTTCACACTTCTCCGTCCATGCGAACGGTTGATCTTTTCTGGTAAGTTGTGTCAGTGGAGCCACAATCTTAGCAAAACCTTCGATAAACCTCCTGTAGTACCCTGCCAGTCCCACAAAACTTCGTATGTCAGTGACAGTCTGAGGCTGTTTCCAAGCAAGAACCGCCTCAATCTTAGCCGGATCTACAGCGATTCCTTCCTTGGTTATCACATGTCCCAAGAAATTCACTTTCTCTAGCCAAAATTCACACTTCGACAGATTGGCATACAATCGCTTCTCGCGTAAAATCTCAAGAACTTGTCGCAAATGTTCTCCATGCTCTTCTTCGGTCCTTGAATAAATCAATATATCATCAATGAATACCACCACGAATTTATCAAGGAACGAATTAAAGATCCTGTTCATGTAGTCCATGAAAATTGCCGGTGCATTGGTAACTCCGAACGGCATAACCAGGTATTCATAATGTCCGTAGCGGGTTCTGAAAGCTGTTTTCTGAATGTCTCCTTCCCTTACTCGGATCTGATGGTAACCCGACTTCAAGTCAATCTTCGAAAATATCGCGGCCCCTCTCAATTGATCCATCAAATCATCGATTCGTGGCAAAGGATAACGATTCTTGATAGTTGCCTTGTTGAGCTGTCTATAATCCACACATAGGCGCGAGCTTCCGTCCTTCTTCTTAACTAGCAAAACTGGAGCACCCCATGGTGATACACTTGGTCTGATGAATTTCTTCTCCAACAAGTCTTCAATTTGGCCTTTGAGCTCATTTAATTCCAATGGCGACATTCGATAAGGTGCCATTGAAATGGGTCCCGTTCCTGGGTGCAAATCAATGAAGAATTCCACTTCTCTTACCGGTGGCAATCCTGGAATTTCCGTTGGAAATACATCCCGATACTCGTTGACAAGTATCACATCTTCTATTTCCACATTTATCTTTGCCTCTACATTTGCTAGAGACAAAAACTCATGAGTCCCTTCACTTAGCGACACTCGGAGTTTGTTAGCAGCTAAATACTTAACAACTCCTGGTTCGGGGAAAAGAACCAATTTCCGAGCACAATCCAAGATCACATAGTGATAAGACATCCAATCCATACCGAGGATGACCTCGAGTGATTGTAGCGGTAAACAAATTAGATTAACCAAGAAATCCCTATTCTGAATAGTCATTCGACAATGTAAACATGCTGAATTTACGGTTAAGGTCTTAGCAGGCGTGGAAACAACCAAATCAAAAGGTAAAGCAGACACAGATAACTTCAAGCGATTCACACAGTCCATAGCAATGAAGGAATGGGTTGCCCCCGAATCAAAGAGTGCAGTTAGAGTGTTACCTGCAATCTCACAATCACGCTGAATCAGATTACCAGATGGATTTCCCTCTTCAGCATTCACACAATAAATGCGTCCTCTAGCAGTAGGACGGGTAGCCCTAGCTACATTCACCACTGGTTCCACCTTTGGAGCCGTGCACTCCCTTGCCATGTGCCCCGACTTCTGACAATTGTGACAGATGGGGATGTTAGTGGTACAAGCACTAGCATAGTGTCCTTCTTTCCCACATCGGAAACATCGAAGCACTTGCCCCATTTGCCTTCCGAAATTCTGGTTCCCTGGGCGACTCGGTCCACCGTTGTTATTCTGGGGGCGATTATAAGGTTTAGCCACTTGTTTTCCCCTATTCTGATAAGTCGCCCGACTAGGGCCTCCCGAATTAAAATTCCCAACTCGGCTAGCCCTCTTGTTCTTCATATCTTCCACTTCTCTACATTTCTCTACCAGCGCTTGGAAACGTTGAATTCCCAAAGGTAAGACGGAATCTTGAATCTCATACTTCAATCCGTCTTGGAAACGATGACACATGAACGGTTCATCAATTTCTTCACGGAAGAACCTGAAATGCCTCGATAGTGATTCAAATTTAGCAGCATACTCGCCCACAGTCAGGCTCCCCTGGTGAAGTTTCAGAAAGTCGTCACCCAACTTAGTCCTGGTACTCATCGGAAAGTATTTGTCTAAAAACTTTCTTTTGAACGATTCCCAGTTCACCTCCTCGTGGGCTGCTCCCATCAACAACCTTGCACTCCTCCACCAGTATTCAGCATCCCCTAGCAACATATACGTGGCATAGCTGACCTTCACTCCAGCCTGGCAGTTAATCATATCAAAGATTTTCTCCACTTCTTGGATCCATTGATCCGCCTTCTCTGAACCCTCATCCCCCTTGAACTTAGGAGGATTGTAACGACGGAAGTCTTCCAACCCTCTTGATTCTGCAGCACGGATCTCTCTTCCCCTCTTTTCAAGATCCCGTTGAGTCTTGGCAGCGGTCTGTGCAGCGACAGAAGCAGCCATGTTGTTCATAGCCTCCGCCATTTGGTCATTCCTAGCGTTGGCTCTCGGAGCGTCATTCCTTCTGGGCGGCATGGTTTCCTATAAGAACCATCATCAAGTAGAGTTTTAACACTACTTCAAATAATTCTAAACTAACGTCCGACTAACAACACACAATTAAATTGGACTTGACAACTCAAGTCACCTAAACCGACACATGATCAGATAACAACTCCTAACTTATAGGTCGACCTACAATCTATAACCAAGGTTCCACAGCTCCCAAAGAAAACTAAACCTATGCTCTGATACCACAATGTAACACCCCGTTTTTCAAAGCGAGGGTATATTTTTTTTTAAAAGTAATTAAAAACGAACAAGGAAATAAATCAGGAAATGCTTTTGGATAAATAATTGAGTCATTATAATTTACAAGCAGCGGAAAAGTTTCTCCAATTACAAATCCAAAACATTTCTACATAAACATCAAATGGTACATGGAACCCATTCAAAGATGATATCAAACTGATAATATTTGTATAAGTACAGTTTTCCAAAACTAAAATACTCCAAACCAAAAAGAAGGACCCCTAGTCCCTATACATCATCCTAATCTGATCATCCTACCAAAAACTATACACCCTGAGTAATCTCCACGCGCCCCGTGAGATCCTCCTAACACAACAGCAGTCAAGCGTTCCCATCTCCATCCCTGTCCGTAGGGTACGAACCAGTAGGGCCGTCCTGACTCTCATCTGAGGGCAAAGCCCAGATTTCCACAATAGTGTAAAGGGTCACCAACCAGAAAATAACAGTTAACACATAGCAATTAAGTTTTTGAATGCTCAAAACAACTTTTTAACTAAGCATGCATCTTAACAGGATTTTCCATGTGCGAAAAGTTCATACAGTACATTGCCAATGAAAATGAAGGTAAAATGCAGTTCTCGATCTCCTAATTAACACATGATAAAACAAAACATGGATAGATTCATGAGCAATTAATCATACAACTAAAAATGAGGATTTTCACTGAGCCAATCGATTGGGCAATCGATTGGGGTGAAGATTTTTAATGAAAACAGAATCCTGGGCTGAATTCAATCGATTGGTAAATCGATTGATTGGTTCCTGAGCCCCTGGTTTCGAGCCAATCGATTTCCTAATCGATTTGGTGAGGGATTCTTAATGAAAACAGAATCCTGGGCTGAATTCAATCGATTGGTAAATCGATTGATTGGTTCCTGAGCCCCTGACTTAAGGCCTAATCGATTGGGCAATCGATTTCTTAACTGATTCCTTTGAAAATTGATTTCGAAATCGATTGGCTAATCGATTTTGTGAATTGGCCAAGTCCCTGTTTACCCATCCAATCGATTGGGAAATCGATTTCCCTGATCAGTTTTCCAAAAATTCATGAATTAACCTAAGTCATTCCTAATCAAGTTCACCACTTAACACTTAGCAATTTCTACGCGATTACTACGACACACAAAGGTTCGATAACCATCATACTCACACACAATACACAACACATAGCACTTAACACCTTCATCTCAGTTATCACGATAAATCAAAATTCGAATCACTCAATCATAAACTCAAATCAAATACGACTCGCGTGCCAAGCACCCTAATGCAATGCGTATATGCCAAAATGCATGGACTCGGAATTCCAAACCAAAACCCTCCTCGAAGGGCCGTAAATCATAATTGTACCGCCTATCGCAGGCCAAAGTACCAATTACCGAGGTGCCACCTATCACGGGTCAGCACAATTCACCAAAAATGTAAATCGTAAATGTACCACCTATCACGGGTCAGTACAGTTTACCAAGGTGTCACCTATCACGGGTCAACACGATTTACTAAATAGTAACTCGTAAACGTACCACCTATCACGGGTCAGTACTGTTTACCAAGGTGTCACCTATCACGGGTCAACACGATTTACTAAAATGTAAATCGCAAACGTACAACCTATCACGGGTCCGTACAGTTTACCAAGGTGTCACCTATCACGGGTCGACACAATTTACCAAATGAAATGCATGAGCATACACAGACTCCATTCACAACAATCGTTAAGCAAATGCAGATATTAAAAGATTCCCCATTTTTAATACCCATTTAACTTAAACGACTTTCAAACAACATTAAATAAATAAGTCATTAAGAGATTCCCCATTCTTAATACTGATTTATCTTAATGATTTTCAAAACAAAACGTTAAGCAAACAGACATATCAAGAGATTCCCCATTCTTAATATACTTTTGACTTAAACGATTTTCTCGCAAAACATTCAGTAAACGAGTCATTAAGAGATTCCCCATTCTTAATACTCATTTACTGAAACGATTTTCCAAAAACGATAGTTAAGTAACCGAGACATTAAGAGATTCCCCATTCTCAATGCCCAGTTAACTTAAACATTTTCCTCAAACGCACATTAAGTAAACTGAGGTATTAAAAGATTCCCCATTTTTAATACTCGTTTAACTCTAATGGTTTTCAAATTCCACAGAACAAACTCAAACATACTCTCACATTCAAACCATATTTCACAACAAACACACCAATTAACAAACATCGAGTATGGACCCGCCAAATACAACGAACACAATCAACACAACATAACACTTAGATACCTCAAATATCATTTACTCATAATCATACACAAAGACTTCAAATTCATTTACCACGAAACATTCATCAATATAAACAAAACCTAACTCTAAGGTTTTACCCATAACGCACTAGTTTCGTTTTTCCCCAAATCGATACATTTAACCCTAACAAATTCCTTCCCACACAACCACAGATAAGTCCCTAATGCAAACTAGAAGTTTGGAAGGAGCCCTTACCTCAACGTTAGCTTTAACGTGCGTTTCCGGTACCGCGAGTAATTCCGGTAAAATCCCCGCTCGCAACGCCGCTCCCAAATTAGTTCACTAGTACCGTAGCGTGGTGGTGAGCAACTTTCCCTTCTATCTCTTCGAGAAATGAGGTTTGGATCTAGGAGAAACGGAGGGGTTTGTGTTTGGATCTCAAAAACCGTTTTTCTTCGTTTTCGAATCAAAGAGGAAGAGTGGAGTTGCGAAATCCTTGATCTAACTCTCACCCAACCTTGGGTTACTAGCTTTGAAGAAAAGAAAGCGACGAAAGAGAAAATGGGAGAAAGGAGGGATTTTGGCCGCGGGTTCAGAGGAAGAAGACGATGGAATGTGTTTTTCAGTTTTCTTTCCTTTTTCCTTTCCTCTATTCTCTTTCCTTTCTATTTCCTTTCCTTTCTTTTCTATTTCCTTTTCCTTTCCCCTCAAACAAACATATATACATAAATATATATATTTATATATATATATATATATATATATATATATATATATATATTACTTACTTTTAATAAATATCTCCAAATACCTTGATATTTATTAAAATTACCATTTCACCCATAAGGCATAAAATTCTACGTAAAAGGTTCATCGCAGTTAATTTCAATTTATTTATCGACGAGAAATTCTAATTGGAATCAAAATATCTTTTTGATTATAAAACTCCCAAAATATTATTAACTTTGGCTTAAAGGCCTCCGAGCCAAAATCCAAAATACACAAAATACATAAAGTACACTTTAAAATTACGGGTCTTACAAACATTTAGTCTCTAAATTAATAGGTAAATGAATTTTATTTTGGAAACAAAATATTACCTATCATTTATATAATTCTAATAACTAAATATTATTTATTAAAAATGTCAACAAAATTAAACCTAATTTTTTTGAATTTATAATATTCATAATAGTGAATATTGAATATTTTTATGATAAAATATATAAATTAGTATAATACTTATAAACACCGAAATGATTTTTTTTTTCTTTTGAAATGATTTTTCATAAAATACAAAAGTCGACAAATAATTTTTTAAGTTATAAAAATTATCATTAATTTATTTGTGTATAGAGTAAATATAATAAAACCCTTCAAATTTTAAATATACTATAGAAACTCCTAAAAAATAAATAAATATTATTGAAATATAATAATATAAAGTTATAAGTATCATCTATTTAATAATTTTTTGCTGTGTCAGATTAGAGAAATTGAGTACTTATTAAATTGAGTACTTGTTACATGTAACCCATTTAAACACAAAAATGAAGGTGCTCCATTGTTAATGTTCTAAAGTTAAATTTTACCATTGAGCGTCATGAATAGTTTTTCAGTTATAGATTTAGTTTCCTAACATGATTTTACTTAGACATGTAATGTAACACAAGTAGGAGGGAAGATGAAAAACAAAAAGTAAATAAAACTACATGTTTGATTGATTTACTTAATTGTAGGATGTCGCTCTTTATTTGGTAAATTTTAAGTGGATTTTGAATAATTAAATTCCCTAACAAAGAAAACCGAATAAAATGGGGGTAGTTGCAAAGTTTCAATGTCTTCTTCAAGCTATCACTGGTGTTATTCTACTATCCCAATATTTTGAAGTACACAAATTAAAATAATTTGGACAAATTTTTGAAGTTTTTAAAAATATTTCAATTAAAATAGAAACTATCTATAATTAAAAGCTTTAAAATATATAGACCAATCCTACCTAATCCAATTAAATAAATGAGCTAGATTGGGTCAGCTTGTTATTGGATTGCAAATTCCAAGGGTAAGGACTAATGGATTAGTTCCACTTATTCATTTTGCTTTTTATTTTTTGGTTTATTTGCTCACTGCAATTTTTATGTTGATATATTAGCTTTTCATAATTATCTATTTTGTGAAATATGATTGGATATATGTATCATTTATTTCAAATTAATATTGAATTTTAATTAAACATATTTTATTCCTTCATTTGTACCAAATTAATCATTCATAAACTTTAAAGTTTTATGAAAATGTATCTCTCTATATTAAATTTTTAATATTTAAATAATTTTTTTGATAATTTAAAAAAATAAATAAATAAATTTTTATATTTGTACTAATCTTTTTTGTTTTCAAAAATCACATGCAAATCTTGATTGGTATTGGGTGGGCATGAAGTCCAATGGTTCAGCCCAATTTTTTATTAGGCTAATTAGAAATTTATCCGAGACTCTCTCCATTCTGCTTCTACCTCACATTAACAATATTTTTGTATTGTAAAAAACTCAAAAAAAATAATAATTTCACACTCCAGACAAACTTTATAAAAGTTTTTCGGTGTTCGAATTTGTTTGTTTTTGTTTTTTTGAAAAAAAAATTAAGTAATGTCTGCTGGAAAACATAATTTCAAATTTTTGTGTTCTAAAAAATTTAAACTTTATATTTTATATACAATTTTAAAAAGAGTGTTCTTGAAAATACATGCACACTACCGACAAATTTTTCAAAAGTTTTTCAATGTTGAAATTTTATTTATTTTTCTTAACAAAAACCGGCGATTTCTTTTTCTTATTTTAAATAAGGGTAAAATGAAATTTTCATTAAAACATTTATAGATATAAAGTGTAGAGGTATGGAGTAAAATTTTCTGAATAAATTCTTTTATTTTTTTTTCATTTTTTCTTATGATGCAAACCATGATAAAATATGAACTAATGAGTCAATTCATTAAATCTGACAACTTATTAATAATTAAATTTATATAAAAGTCATATTAATAAATTGTAACTATTCAATAATTAAAAAATATTGATTTTTATTATATCTAATTTAAAACTTCATGGTGGTTTTTAATTGGAAAGTTTTAGTGTAGTCAAAATTATTCTCTATATATAATGGTCATAACATAAATTATATTTTTCAACTAATGAGAATTAGTTCTTTTTTTAGCCAATTAGTGCAAATTATACGTACCATTTATTGATTTATTGAATAATACAAGTCAAACAAGTTACAACCAGAACAATAATTGAGTTGACATTAAATATGAAATTTGAACAAGTATAATAGTATATGAACAATATGAGATGCAAATTTGTATATAAGTAATCTTTGTTATGTATTGTTATGAATGAATTTCTGAAGCCAGGTTGAGGAAGAAATTCTTTGAAATTACATTAAATTCTTTGATCCTATAAAGACTTGAAACAGAAACATGTAACAGGGACTTTGCCTGTTTTTCTGATTTTGTTAGCTTTTTCTCTGACCTTCAACTCTTCTTTTCTTCTATGCTCTTCCAACTCTTTAATTGCTCTTTCTCCAATCTTATCTATTCTTGCTATCTTTCTCTTGTAATGTTCTATTTCATTTGCTCTTTTGTGATCATTTTCATTCTGAAATTTTATTAATATTTTATTAGTATTGAGATAATGTTTATGAAATTTAAAAAAATAAAATTTAAATACATATTTTTTTAAGTATTCTTTGTTTGATTTTTAACTTAATCAATTATAATTTTATCAAATTTTATTTTTTTAATTTATTATAATCATAAAATATATATTTTATATTAAAAATCATACGAAAAACACTTTAAAAAAATACACATAAGTTTTTTCATTTAAAAAATATAATTGCGTGAATTTAGAGACTAACCTTCTTCCTTTCCATGTGGAGTTTTGCTTCGATTCTTTTCTCACTCTCCCAAGAGAGGATTTGGGACTTCATCTTTTCATACCTGAATTTTCTTGCATTCACAATAATATACTAAATCGATATTTGTTGACTAAATACCTTTAACAACTTTTACAAAGAAGATAAATTTTGTTTTGAAATTTATGTTTAACTAGAATTAAGGAAAATACTCTTCATTCTTTTCTTTGAAGTGTTTGGATGGAGGCTTCTAGTAGGTCGTTTACCTATATTCTTTTGTTTTGTTGTGTCTAGTTGCTTCCAAGTTCCAAGAGATTGAGATTGTAATAACCATGTTTTTTTATCTATATTCTTTTGCTAAACTAATTTGGCATAAGGTATATTTTTGGTTGCGTATTGATGAGTTATGTGGATGTGTTGGAGTTGATCACATATCTTATTTTAGAGATTTGATTAAGTAAAAATATCACAAAAAAAGTTTAATTAGCTAACTATTGGACTATATGGATTGTGAGAGTTAACATACTATTTAATGGAGGGGTGGGTGATGGCTTTGGTGTTGGATAGTATTAAAACTCTTTCTTGGATTTGGTATATGACTGAAAGAAAGTTATTTTAAATATTAGTTTTGTTTTTTTAGTGCTATGATTTTTTTAGTTGTCTCTAAAGTGATTAAGATATTGTAAATGTAAATAGATTTGCAATATTTCTTTTAGCAAATTTTGTTTATAGAAAAACGATTTTTTTAGGTAACAATTAGATAGATATATATTTTTTAAAGGTGAAACAATTAGATATTAAATGATAGAAAAAAATTTGTGAAATTTCGAATATTTGAAAGCTATATTTTCAAATTTCAAAATAAAAGAACTAAAATTTTTACCTTTAAAGCTATATTTTGAATCTAACATAAATAATAGAACAAAAATATATTTAAAATTTTTAAGAAAATACTAAGTATATCTTCTTGTATTATATATATATATTAAATGATGTTCAAAATGAAAACAAAAACTAAACAAATGCACCCAAAATATATATGTTAAAAAAATGGTATTACTATTACCGTTTTTGAATCCTTTCTATCTTAGCCTTTTCCCAAGCTTCTGCTTTTACCTTATCATTTTTGTTTTGTATTTTAAACCCTTTTTGCTTTTGGTACCCTCCTGTTGGGGATATACCACTTGAACTTCTAAGAGGAAAAGCACGTTCTGTTGTCCTTATTTCTTGTATTAATGGTCTTTTCGCTGAAGTTTCACCTGGGACTAAAATAACATTATTCTTCATAACATTTAAATAAAAAATAGCTTAAATACATATTTAATCATCCAAATATAAAAGTATTTGTTTTAAATCTAGTAATTTTATTTTTGTTATTTGTCTTTACAAATATGTCACTTTGTTTTTGAAACAGTTTATAAATATACCATATTTTATTTTTATTTTTATTATTTAATTTTAATCTCTACAAATTAAAATTTATTTATATTAAAATTAATCTTTGTAATATATAAGCACAATATTTAGTTTCCGTCTCTTCTACAAAAATAAATACTAATTGAACACATAAATTAATTTTACAAAAATATTACATGAACCAATTTCAACATAAATCAATTTTATAGAGATTAAAACAATATATTTAAATAAATAAATAAATATTTTTAGAAATATCAAAAGAAAAAATAGAAACAGTCCAACCATAATTTGTTTAGCAAAAGATATATCCAATTAAATGTTCTATTTACCATAACTTAGTTGCCTTGGTATGTTCTCGTCTTTTCTTCTTACAGTTGGGCTCTTTGAAAACTTTGGACTATCTTTTATTTTCTTCAAATCAAGCAACCCTGCTTCTTCTAATGAATAAATGGAATATGCAGTAGCTGCTATTGCAGTTGCAAATTCATCATCTCTTGTATGCTTATGTGATTCTGGACTAGAAAATGACACTCTAGAATAATACAACAATTATTTTGTTGTTAGTATAGTTAGAAATTTTTTATTAAGACTTTATAAAAAAGTTGAAAATACATTTTAAAAGTAAATTATTTTTTTAAAATTCTAAAAAATTTCAAAACATTACCTTTAGTGTTTCTAGAACTTCTTCGATACTAGTTAGCTACCATTTTTTCTATCTATCACAATTAAATTAAAAGAGTAAATGCAATTTTGGATCAGAAATTTTAAATATCGGTCAATTTACAATCTTAAATTTACAAAATATCAAATTTCTCTCACAAATTGTTTAAAATCCGTCAAAAAGTTTCTTCCGTTAACTATTTTATAGAGCTTTTTGTTCAAACAGTATTTCGATTGACCTTAGACAAATTAAAAAATCAACTTGATATTTTATAAATTTAATATGCTACTTTGATCGACGTTTACAATTTCAAAACTCAAAACGGTATTTTACTCATATTAAAAATAAAATAAAATGTAGATTCAAAATAAAGAATGTCATCACAATCACCTATATGGCTATATATATATATATACGGAAAAAAAATCAAAAGTACCTTCTTTGGTTGACCCTATTTTCCATTTTTTGAAACTTAAAGTTTGTGTTGAAACGTCTCCTTTTTCTTTGATTGTTTATGTGATTGAGGATAGATGGGTACTGTAGTTATCCATATCTTCATATTTATAAAGGTGAATAGGGCATACAAAGAAGCAAGGTAAAAATGTGCTTTACAAGCAAGCCTTTAGAGTAGGCAAAGGATCTTATTTCAATTTGTGTCAAACACCACTTACCCAACCATGCACATAAACCTCAATTGACAACTTATTATAAATTTTTTGTTGCTTTAAAATGGGTGCATGACATCAACCTTGACTATGTAGATTTTGAGTTGTATTTTAAGTGTCATTTTTTTTTCTTATGCTTTTAAAACCTCATATATTAGCATATATTGTCACATCTTTATTTGATTCTCATATTTTTATTAATATCCCAACATACATTCAAGAAATTATTATTAATCATTACTTTGTAAAAATAAAAATTGTTAGAACTTGAATCTTTAAGCATTGCTTTGTGGCTAGAAAGAAAACTTTGGCTCACAAACTTTCTTTCAGTATTTTAATATGCATCATTGATTATTGATTATGAGACACAACCTTAGGCCATATTCTGCAGTTATTCCTTTTTTGCTTGAAATGGGAGAGTATAATCGCACGTTCATATGTGGGATGAGACCCATCATAAAAAATGTGGGCTTACACATTGATTTTTTATTTAATTTTATTTTTTAACATAAATTATTTTTATTCTATTTTATCTACGATATCTAGTTTTAATATTCATTCTATAAAAACAAAAACTATACTCTTGAATAAAATAAATTATATATTCTTCGTGCAAGAGCTATCTAATTTTGGGAATTGCTCGTATTTGTTTTATATTTTTTGGGATTAGTTATTTATTGTTCTTGTTCGGTTTAAAAGTGAGCTCTATTATTAATATTGATATTTATATTATTTTTGTATAAAATAAATTTAAGGTTAGTGAATAGTGTCTCTGTCTAAAATAGTGAGACTTTATAATTTAAAGAAAATTTATTAAAAAAAAAAAATACATTAGTTATTTGCTATGTGCTATGTTTATAGTAATACACATTTAACCTTTGTTTTACTCGCTAAGCTTTTGTTGTAGTCAATTTTTGTTTTGCTCGTGATACATTGATTTTCAGCGTCCAATAATTGAAAAGTACTTCTCCATACAAAAATAACAGTTAAATATTTCATACAGATTGAAAACTATGACAAACAATTTAATCAAATTCTCAATATTAATTATTGATTTATTTTCACTGCCATAATAATTTGGTGTCATGCACACAACTAGGGGTGTACATGAGTGTGGGTTGACTCGTCAATCTAATCACTCAATCCAACCCAATTTTTACTTGTATTTGGTTATTTTTGGATTCGATCCAACTCAACCTGTTGAAATCCGCTTATATTTGGTTCAGGTAATGGGTTCAACAATTTGAAGTCGTCAACCCGACCCAATAACTAGTTATAATTTTTTTTTTAAATTTTGTTTGGCAGTCCAATAGGATTTCATTACTCTATTTCTTCTGATTTTCAGCAACCGTCATTCACCTTCTTCTGTTGCGTATATGCGTCCACCTTCTTCTTCTTCTGATTCATATATGTGTCCACCTTCTTTTTCTGTCCAAACTTCCTGAAGTCGCACTGCTGTCCACCTTTTTCTTTTGTTCTACCAGTCGCGCTGTCACCACGTTCTTCTTTTGTTCTGCAGGTGCTCATAACAGTATAACATCTTAAGGTACTCGTTATTGTTTTGTTTCATGTATATTTTACTTATTTTTGATTTCTCCTTCTTTATCTCCTCACTTTTATTATTAATATGTTTTTTTTGCAGATTTTCAATTGTTCTCTTCCATAATTTGAGGAACTTGTTAAGTGTTAGACTTGAAGTTGACATTGCTTAGAATTGATGAATTTTCATATTTTAGTGATGTACTGTTGTTGAATTTATTTATGTATTTGAAGATTGTTTGATTTATTTTTTTGTGGGAGAGGTTCTTGGCTTTTTTAAAGAATTGAATTATGTGATTGAAATTTTATACTTTTTAAGACATTTAAGTATTAAATATATTTTCATTCAATAAATTTGCACATAAAATAAAAAACAGATTATTACTTATGTATAACCCGTCAACCCAACTCATTCTTGATCGGGTCGGTTCGATTCGGGTTAAATGAAAAAATACAGGTTTAAAACTTAACCGAATCCAAAGATAATTGAACGGGTCATATATCGGATTTTGTTAAAACCGATCCAACCCAACCCGCATATATCCTTACACACAACATTAATTAGATGAAAATGATTAAAATTGCATTCAAAATAAAAAATAAAAAAAATTATTATTATTTTAAGATAAATATTTGTTGCAAATGTGATAATTATTTTAGAGCATAAGGAGTAAGATATATTTTGTAGTTTTTGTTTTACTAGGTATGCTTATATCCCGCTTTTGAGATTTTATTTTATAAATTTGAGATCCCTATTTATAAATCAATTTTGAGAGAAACTCAATTATGAATTACATCTACATTTTTTATACATATACCTATAAAATTACTACTGAAGATGAAAAATTGAATTGAACGTACATTCATAAACAAAATAATAATTTAAGAAAATTTATACATTAAATATACACATTAACATTCCATACGTTTTTTTAATATACGTGAAAAGTGGCTGTGGCAAACATATTTATAAATATATATAGACACTTGTTTTACTAATAAAAAGGACATAAGTAGCAATACAAATATTTGTATATATGCTAACTATATGCTAACTAAATATATATAGACACTTATTTTTATTTTGAAATTTTATAATATTTATGTATGTATAATTCTTTTCAAAAGGAGATTGATATCAAATTACTTTTTTGGGTTTAATCTCATCTAAAACACATTAATAACAAGTTTTAGTTTTTTATTGAGTGGTCATACCACTACGCGAAAAAACGCATATTACAACGCTTTTTTTAAGCCATTTACAGCGCTTTTTCAAAAAAATAAGCGTTGTGGAAACGAGCGCTGTAAATGATACAACAGCGCTTTTAAAAAAGCGTTATAAAACATGTAAATACAACGCGCGCTTGTTATGCACATTTTACAGCGCTTCTTCACAAAAAAGCGATGTAATATGCACCCCATTATATGAGTTATGGGTGTGCATTTTACAGCGCTTTCTCAAAAAAGCGCTCTAAAATGCCCAACCATAATTTCATATATGGGTGGACATATTAGTGCGCTTTCTCAAAAAAGCGCTGTAATATGCCCAACCATAATTTCATACATGGGTGGGCATTTTACAGCGCTTTCTCACAAAAGCGCTGTAATATGCCCACCCATGTATGAAATTATGGTTGGACATATTACAGCGCTTTTTTGAGAAAGCGCTCTAATATGTCCACCCATATATGAAATTATGGTTGGGCATATTA
>NC_021164.2:40751511-40880637 GCF_000331145.2 Cicer arietinum
TTATAAAATATAAAGGTAGCAAATAAATAATATTGTTTTTTTATGAATAATATGTTG
The DNA here is from genome assembly GCF_000331145.2 of Cicer arietinum. Classification (NCBI taxonomy): domain Eukaryota; kingdom Viridiplantae; phylum Streptophyta; class Magnoliopsida; order Fabales; family Fabaceae; genus Cicer; species Cicer arietinum. The sequence continues at coordinate 40,751,569 of NC_021164.2, forward strand.
CTTACATACCTGATGTGTAATAGGGCAATGGAAATTAGAAAGAAAAAAAGAGAGAATGAAGTAAATAATAATATATATATATATATATAGGTCGGCCTGTCAGGCCTAATAGGCTTTTTTATAAGCCTGAGCCTGGCCTATTTAATTAAATAGGCTTTAAAAACAGCCTGAGCCTGGCCTTTTTATTAAACAGGCCAGGCCAGGCCAGGCCAGGCCAGGCCAGGCCCTATGTAGGCCAGGCCATAGGCCCCTGTCGGACGGCCTGGCCTATTCCCACCCCTAAGTACAGTTAATATATAAGTTTGTTTAATACATAAGTAATTACATAAGCAAGTAAGTAGTAAGTAATTAATTACCTCGGGAATACTTTTCAAACCGACGTTGCAACTCCCGGTTTCACTCTCCATTTGTATTTCAGGTTGGAGCTGAACCGGAAGTTGCTTGTCTTTATTCGTATTCACCAAGAGTGCCACTTGCTCCGATAGGATTCTGAGCTTCTCTAATACTTCCTCGTTGGAAGGTTTTTGGCGCTTCTCTTGAGGAAAAAAGCTTTTGGGAGTTACGCCAAATCCTTTCCCCCTCACTCGACCGGAACTCAGGGACATTAAACACAATTTCCCAAGAATGTCCCTGCACGTATCCTTGTTGCCCTCTTGAGTTTCAGAACTTTGTTCAATAATTTCCTAAAATACATGTAACATTAAAAAGATAAGTTCAATAGCATTTAATTTTTAAAAGGCTCTTTTACAGCGCTTTTTTCAAATAAGCGCTGTAAAAGACCTCCGTGTGTTATTATGTTATTTGAATGCCTTTTACAGCGCTTATTGTGTAAAGCGCTCTAAAAGGCTTCTTTAGTTAAATTTTTAAAAGGCTCTTTTACAGCGCTTTTTTCAAATAAGCGCTGTAAAAGACCTCCGTGTGTTATTATGTTATTTGAATGCCTTTTACAGCGCTTTTACACATAAGCGCTCTAAAAGGCTTCTTTAGTTAAATTTTTAAAAGGCTCTTTTACAGCGCTTTTTTCAAATAAGCGCTGTAAAAGACCTCCGTGTGTTATTATGTTATTTGAATGCCTTTTACAGCGCTTTTACACATAAGCGCTCTAAAAGGCTTCTTTAGTTAAATTTTTAAAAGGCTCTTTTACAGCGCTTTTTTCAAATAAGCGCTGTAAAAGACCTCCGTGTGTTATTATGTTATTTGAATGCCTTTTACAGCGCTTTTACACATAAGCGCTCTAAAAGGCTTCTTTAGTTAAATTTTTAAAAGGCTCTTTTACAGCGCTTTTTTCAAATAAGCGCTGTAAAAGACCTCCGTGTGTTATTATGTTATTTGAATGCCTTTTACAGCGCTTATTTTGTAAAGCGCTCTAAAAGGCTTCTTTAGTTAAATTTTTAAAAGGCTCTTTTACAGCGCTTTTTTCAAATAAGCGCTGTAAAAGACCTCCGTGTGTTATTATGTTATTTGAATGCCTTTTACAGCGCTTTTACACATAAGCGCTCTAAAAGGCTTCTTTAGTTAAATTTTTAAAAGGCTCTTTTACAGCGCTTTTTTCAAATAAGCGCTGTAAAAGACCTCCGTGTGTTATTATGTTATTTGAATGCCTTTTACAGCGCTTATTTTGTAAAGCGCTCTAAAAGGCTTCTTTAGTTAAATTTTTAAAAGGCTCTTTTACAGCGCTTTTTTCAAATAAGCGCTGTAAAAGACCTCCGTGTGTTATTATGTTATTTGAATGCCTTTTACAGCGCTTTTACACATAAGCGCTCTAAAAGGCTTCTTTAGTTAAATTTTTAAAAGGCTCTTTTACAGCGCTTTTTTCAAATAAGCGCTGTAAAAGACCTCCGTGTGTTATTATGTTATTTGAATGCCTTTTACAGCGCTTTTACACATAAGCGCTCTAAAAGGCTTCTTTAGTTAAATTTTTAAAAGGCTCTTTTACAGCGCTTTTTTCAAATAAGCGCTGTAAAAGACCTCCGTGTGTTATTATGTTATATGAATGCCTTTTACAGCGCTTTCACACATAAGCGCTCTAAAAGGCTTCTTTAGTTAAATTTTTAAAAGGCTCTTTTACAGCGCTTTTTTCAAATAAGCGCTGTAAAAGACCTCCGTGTGTTATTATGTTATTTGAATGCCTTTTACAGCGCTTTTACACATAAGCGCTCTAAAATGTCTCTTTATGTTAATTTTAAGAGGCTCTTTTACAGCGCTTTTCCCAAATAAGCGCTGTAAAAGACCTCCGTGTGTTATTATGTTATATGAATGTTTTTTAAAGCCTTTTACAGCGCTTTTCCACATAAGCGCTCTAAAATGTCTCTTTATGTTAATTTTAAAAGGCTCTTTTACAGCGCTTTTTCCAAATAAGCGCTGTAAAAGGCCTTATTGTTTTTGTGTTTTGTTATGTTATGTTATTTTTTGTTATGTTATTTTTTAAACAAGCTCAACCCACATAGTAGTAACTGGTCACCACAAAAATCCCTTCCTCTTCACCAAACTCTTCTCCTTTTATGCATCTTCTTCACAAACATCAAAGCTTACTCTTTCACAATTCAACCTCCACCTCAACACCCTTTTTATCTCTTTACATTCTCTTTCCTTCTTAAATCGAAACTTAATTGGTATTCAGGATCATTGTCATGTTGCGAAAAATGGGTTTGTGTCTGGTGTTTTTGGGGATTCCCATGATGCGTACAAGGTGTTTGAAGAAATGGGTTTGTGTCTGATGTTTTTTGGATTCCCATGATGCGTACAAGGTGTTTGAAGAAATAGGTTTTGTGTCTGATGTTTTTTGGATTCCCATGATGCGTACAAGGTGTTTGAAGAAATTAGTGTCTGATGAATATTATTTTTAAAGCCTTTTTACAGCGCTTTGGCAAAATTAGGTGTCTGATGAATATTATTTTTAAAGCCATTTTACAGCGCTTTGGCAAACAAGCGCTGTAAAATGTCTTTTTTACTCACTTTCAAAAGAGTCGTTTACAGCGCTTTGTGTGAAAAGCGCTGTAAAAGGTATAAAACACTCATTATTTTATTTTTAAAAGGATCTTTTACAGCGCTTTTTAAGATAAGCGCTGTAAAATGTCTCTTTATTTTATTTTTGTGTTTGGTTTATTTGGGTTGGGATGACATTAAAAACATTTTTATCATTGTTTATTGGATTAAAAATATTGTTATCCATGCAAGGTTAAGGGTTTTTCCCCATGCAAGGTTATGCTAAGAAAGAAAGCACCTAAGGTAAGGGTTTTTCCCCATGCAAGGTTATGCTAGATATTAAATTAATAGTTTGTAAGATATTGATATATCTCTTGATGTCTTAAAAGAAAAATATTGATTTTTATTTGCCTTAAAGAATTTAACTATAATATTTTGTTTTTATGGATAATATGGTTGCTTTGATAAACTTAATTATAAATTTTGATTTTTATTATTATAACATGAGTAATATGTTTGATGTCATATATTTGATGTAAAGTTATTATTTGTGTTGTTTTAAGGGTTTTTCCCCATGCAAGGTTATGCTAGATATTAAATTAATAGTTTGTAAGATATTGATATATCTCTTGATGTCTTAAAAGAAAAATATTGATTTTTATTTGCCTTAAAGAATTTAACTATAATATTTTGTTTTTATGGATAATATGGTTGCTTTGATAAACTTAATTATAAATTTTGATTTTTATTATTATAACATGAGTAATATGTTTGATGTCATATATTTGATGTAAAGTTATTATTTGTGTTGTTTATGTGTACTTAATTATAAAGCTATGATTTTTATTATGATCCCATGAGTAATATTTTTTTTTTGGATGTCTTTAATTTAAAGTTTCGATTTTTGTGCTATTCATTTCAAAGTTTTGATTTTTAAGAAACCTATATGAGTCTTGGGGGAATTGGTGTTTTAATTTTAATTATGATAACATGATTAAGTTGATTTTTGTGATGTGTTTAGCAGCAAACCTTGATTTGTATGTCTAAATGACTAATAAGAAAATTTATAGTAGAAGAAATAAAGTTTATATTTGTATGTGTTATTCGTTATTTGAGTTTTGATGTCTATCAATAACACGTCGTTAATCCAATTTTATAGTTTATAAAATGAAAGTTATGATGGTAAGACATTTATTCACGTGTTTGTGTGTTATATATTTGAGATAACAAAATTATTAACTCTTGGTTGTAAGCGTCTATGAGAATAAAACTTTGATGTCTTATGTGATTATAGTTTAATCTTAAATATTTTATCTTTGTGGTTGCCTAAGTGACGAGTGATTTTTGTTTTAAATAATTTTATTTTTGTGGTTGCCTAAATGGCTTGTGATTTGTGTTTTGAATATTTTATCTATGTGGTTGCCTAAGTGGTTGGTGATTTGCGTTTTAAATATTGTTATCTTTGTGGTTGCCTAAGTGGCTAGTGATTTGTGTTCTAAATATTATCTTTGTGGTTGCCTAAGTGGCTAGTGATTTGCGTTTTAAATATTGTTATCTTTGTGGTTGACTAAGTGGCTGGTGATTTGGATTTTAAATATTGTTATCTTTGTGGTTGCCTAAGTGGCGGGTGATTTGTGTGATTATCTAAGTAGGTGGTGATATGTATCTTTGAGCATCATTATCATTTCATGACATATCATATCCATCTTTGTGGACGCCTGTGTGGCTGGTTTAATTTTCCCCATTGGCATGGGTGACTTCTGTGTGGACGCCTGTGTGGCTGGTTATATCCGGATCATATATATTTAGAAGCATGCATAATTTGAATATATTTTATTGCTATTTTCAGTTTGATATAATTATTTGTTCTACGGTTGCTACTTGATTTATTTAGATATATTTTATGATTTTTGATACCCCTTTGAGAACTATTAAAGAATCAATTTCTTTAAATCTTTTATTACGAAAAGATTTTATATTCATATTTTATGGCTGTTAATTTATTATTTGGTTTAATTTTTGTTGTGGGATGAACTGACCCCTTACACCAACATTTAGGTACTAATGATCTCAAAAAGTTGCATGAATGATGTTTGATTGCTGCACGCGCGGGAAATTAAAAATGAGACTTTTACTTAAAAAATAATGTTTTGTATTACTAAAAAATTTGTGGTACATTGTAAAGTTATTTATTCGTCATCATTAACTTTTAATAGAAATATGGAAGTGAGATTTCATTCGCTAGTAAATAATTGAATGTCATAAATTTTTAGTCAACCTTGTTTCTTTTGAATTTCACTTAAAGAGAATTTATTTTATTTTGTACCATAAATGAATATCGATCTAACAATTGGAATATTAATTCTGCAAATGAATAAATAAATAATATTTTAGTAAACTACATTACGTTCTTTTACGGAAAAAAAATATATCAAGTTATTTTCTTATGCATCTTCAATTTATTACATGATGAACTACTCATAAGAAAAAAAAAATAGTTGTTTCTAAAAAAAAAAATTTAAGTAATATTCGGATAAAAAAAATTGGGGCGTTACACAACTTAACTTCCTAAGCCCAACAAGACTGTAAGAAGGTGTTAGCAAGGTAGTTCCAGGGAAAGCAAAGAAAGCAACAGGGTTAGAACAAGGAGATAACTGAGGAGTTATACCTAACTGAAATCAAGGGATAACAAGCAATAATGGATTTAGTTTCTAATGCTAGGTAAAACCTCTTTGCTTTGCTCGAGCATCTTCAAACCTCCTAGATTTCTTGTTTCTAGTCTTCTCTCTCCCTTAATCGGACTTACGATTTTGAGTTCATCAATCATAACCTGAGCTTTCTCTTTTTCCCTTTTTTTTCTTTTAAAACTTGATCCTTTAAAGAGCTACATTTTTTAACAAGCAGATTTGAATCATTAAGTAAGCTATCAAAATATTTTTCAATTTGATCACATAAAAGACATGGTTCAAAATTTATTACCTCCTTGTCTTCAGTATCTGCAATTAAACATAAGTTGGCTTCTTCAGGTTCCTCTGTTTCTGATTCATCAGAATCATCTCAGGTCACCATCATGGATTTTTTCTTGAAAGGGAACTTCTTTGGTACTCTTTTGTTCAAGGAGCATTCAGTTTTATAATGTCCTTGTTATTGCATCCAAAACATGTGATTTGACTTTTGTCTACCTCTATTTTGAAGTTTTCCTTTTGATTTGAAAATCTCTTTTTGATATGATCCCTTATTCTCAATGGTTTCTCCTTCATTCATTTCAAATAGTTCAAAATTTCTTATGCTTATATCAATCCTTATTTCTTTCACATGGCTTGTTCCTTCGTGATGAGTTTGCAATGTGTCTCAGACTTCTTTAGCAGTTTTGCATTCAACAATTCTTTCCCTTTCTTCCCTGCTTAAAGCACAAGATAAAAATAATTGAGCTTTTGAGTTTAGAAGTACAAATTTTTCTTCTACTGTCCAATCTACTTCTTTCATTTCAACAGAGGTTGAATCATTTTGGTCGACTCTTGGTATGAAATATTCATCTATAATGATGCACCACATTCTTGTATCTTGAGATTTTAGGAACAAATGCATTTTGGTTTTCTAGAAATAGTAGTCTGTGCCATCAAAGTAAGGTGGTCTGTATCATGACCCTCCTTCAACAATGTACATATCTTTTGACATTTTTCTTCTAGCTCTTTTTCTCTAACATTTGTTAGGTGTTCAACTTTAGAGACCGAGCTCTGATGCCAATTGAAGTAGCAATGTCAGTTTACAAGAAAGAGGAGTTTGAATTGTATATTCACCATTTTAAAAATTCCTGTTAAAAACTTAAGAAAATAACTCAAGATTGATATTGGTTTTGCAAACAGAAAACGAAGAACGTTCTTGGGTTTAACCAGAAAATGGAGAACGTTCTTGGTTAGTTAAAATCAGTAATTCAGTCTATGCATTTAACTTGATAATCAGTCAGGCTGACAGTAAATAGATAAGGGAAGAGATACCACACAAGGATATATCTTGGTTGACCCAACTCGGGTTACGTCCAGTCATCACAATTGTGAGATTTTCCAATAAATGTTCAAAACAAATAACCTTTTTGATTTTACAGCACCTAGCTCAGATCAACCTTGATCTGTTACAAAGTTAAAACATTTCCACCTAGAAAGGAGTTCAATCAGGTCACCTATCAACCTTGATAGGATTTCTTACAATCTACCAAACTATATTAAACTCTTATAGTTCGAGTTTTACAATAATGATGAGATTTTTTTGATAGAATCTGAGATGTCTCAACTCTTGTTTGAGATTCGATTCTTTACAAAGAATCCAGTACAATAATAACAAAGTAATATATGTAACCAGAACTGAATCTTTCTTTAGAAAATGAGAATTTCAAGTATGTGAATGTGAATGATTTGTGAGACTTGATAACACTTGAATTTCTGCCATTTCCCTGAGTATTATCCTTTATTTTATAGGCGTTTTGGAGCATTTAATGATGGTCAAAAGAGTTGTTGGTAGTGCTATGTCTTTTTGACCAAAACCAATATATATGAATAAAAATATTTCAACCTTTGAACACTTTTTGAAATCTGTTTGATTGGGCTGGTTTACACGTTCTTGATCAGATTTCTTTTGTGTTTAATGATCCTTTATGCTTGAGATATATTTGTTGATGTTATATCTTTGATTTGGAGACTTGATTCTGTCCAAAATAGTTTGGAGAATGATGATGAACTTCTGCAGAAAAACGAAGATTGATTTGAGCTTCTGTAGAATCGTGGAGATTGATAATCAATCTGGACTGTCAATTTTGTACTTTTTGGAGATTGATGATCAACCTGGAGGTTCAGTCTTTGATCATTCTTGATGACTTCCTGATCAATCTGGATGACTTGTACATATCAAGATTGATTAACTTTCTTGACAGTTAAGCTGAAGAAGGTTCATACTGGTTTTAACTTGTTTGATTCATGAGCTTTTGTCTTAGTGATTCGAATGCCTTCTTTGATTAGAATGGATCCTTCTTGATCCTTGTCAAGTACAGATAACATTAGCATGAAAATCAGAGACAAAATATTCTTTGAACTAATGTAGATTTATTGATCTTGAGGCTGTGATGATCAATCTTGATCTTGGAGAACATTCTTCGTTTTGTCCATAATGTTCTTGTTTCTTTATATGTTCAGTTTTTTATCTGATTTCTTTGCTTTGTTTAAATCATATATTTAAATTAATACACTTAAAATCATAATTAACATTCTTAATTAACTTTTTGTTTGTTTTCATTAAAACATTAAATTGAGATTTTGTCTCAACAATTTTAACATTGTAATGTGACTTTTGAAAATCTTATTTTCCTACGGGCATGTGTTATGGATAATGAGTTACAATTGAACTCTTCTATATTTTAAACCATAGATCCAATTTGAAAATATTGTTGGCAACACTAAATGTTATTTTTGAAATAAGATTTATATATATATAAAAAATAAAAATAAAAATTTACTCGGGTTTTTATAAGACGAAAAGAATAATTATCTTAAACTAGTTTCGAAATTAGAGTTTTGAAATTCACTTGTAACACTTTAAAAATTTGGGTGTTAATGCAAGTCATGAAAGCATCAACTACAAAACATAACATCAAAATATATGGGGCCAACAAAAAGCAACGACTCAACAACCAAGATCCATTGACTCACATCTTAACCCTAATATGATAATAATATAGCAACAAAAACTCTCTAGATAACTTCCCCAATAAACGGATCTTTCTCCACCTCTACTACAAACAAAATATTCCCCACATCTACATTTTCTAATTGAATTTTACTCCAACGAAAAATACTTATGTTTCAACTTTTGTACTTGCACTTATTACTTGAATTGTGTGATTTGGATGATAAAAATACTAACCGTTAACTTAGAATTGAATAAATGATATAGATAAATGGTTCATTCGAGGATGTAGTGTATTACATGATTGGTGGGTGTTAACCCTATTAGTTTTCTATGATTTTTTCATGATTGAATTTTTTCCCTATTACAATTTGATATTTCTAGGAACTGCAAGGCAAATGAAGTAAGTCCAAAAAAATATGTTGTAGTCATCTCCATCTAACAAAAAATATATATATAGAAATCTATATCTATCTAGATTAAAAATTCACTATAAACAAAAGTATCTACTGTGACACTCAGATTTTGTGATATTTTTTTATTTGTTACTAAAGCTACTTTTAGCTACAGTTAAAGTGTCATTGTTTCTAAACATATTATGTAAAAAAAAATTAAATACACAAAATACGGTTTTGCCCCTTTGGTCTTGTACAAACACTTGAGAAATATCTCAGGGTGATAGAATGATAAAATGATAAGCTGGTAAGATCACTCATCATCGCTGGAGCTCAATATCAGAAAGGGAACAAAATATCACATCATCACTGCAACTACACCAAACACTTAAGAAATCTTTTCTTTTTCTTTGTATTTCTCAAACCTTTTTCTCTCTACTATCTTCAACTAACTCTAATCCCCAAAACCCCTAAATTCAATTTTGAACTATCCTAAATTCATCTCTCTCGTTTCACTTTACGATTTGCAGTAGCAAGTAAGTTCTATTCTCTTTCCAAATCATTTCAGTTTGCGATATCAATTTTATTTTGGTAATCTTGCTTGTTAAGTGTCATTTTTTCGCGATTTGCTGAATGAGGTTGTGGGTTTGCGATTTTTTCTGTTTTTGCGATTCATTCACACGACACATTATCCTGATTTTTGGATTAGGGTTCATTTTCTCTGATGTCTTTTTCTCTCTCTAAACTCTACGATTCCTCTTGAAAAACTCACCTCAAAAGGTCTTGCACCTATTCTAAAGTTATAATTTATTATTATTTTCACTTTTTTCTATTTGTCAATTATCCATTTTCATTTATGTATGCATGCTACAATTCGCTAAATGTTGATTCCCATATATAATTTTGATTTGATCCCAAAAGCTGACATATGTTTTTGCTTGATTTGTAGGGAATTATTATAGCATGTTATAGATGAGTTTGGTGGATACAGAATGCTCAGAGGAAGGTTCATGTCTTCTTGAGCCTTCTGATCCTGATATTATTAAAACTGATCCTACTTCTCATTACCATAGGGTAATCTAGTTCTTCTGTTTTTTTTTTCTTTTCATTTTTTAATTTACCTCCATTCCCCCAAAAAATTAGAGGAAAAAAAAACTAATTTTATGTTTATTTTTGAATTCATGGCAGTATAAGGAAATAATCAACAAAAGAGCTTTCAAGACCGTGTATTCGTTGAATGTTTTGGTTTTAGAGAAGCATTTCTATATTATGTTGTATTTTATAGGAGTAATTGATAACTAATTGAATGCTTTTACCTCATTGTTAGTTGTTTTTATATACATCATAATTAAAGAAGATTCGAATGCGTCAGACATTCGAATTTTTGTATATATTTTCCTTAATTTGTGGTTAATTAGTTTTAAGGCATTTGATGAAGGAAAAGGACTCTAAGTTGGGTGGAGCCAATTTCGGATTGATGAGGTATTACAATCATCGGGCAAACTAGTGAGGCTGTATTCAGAATTGCATCTATTGAGGTCGTTGAAGCACAATAACATTGTAAGGTTCTACAATTCCTGGATTGATGACAAACACAAGAATGTTAACAAGAGAGTTGTTCACCTCAGGGAGCCTCAAACAGTGTGTTCACTATCTTTTGTATATGTGTTTAATTTGTTTTTCTGTTTTATTGAGATATTAGTCCTTTTGTTAGTTGGTTTGATGCATGATTTAGGTACTGTAAGAAACACAAGAAGGTCGACATGAGAGTATTTGTTAAATATCGGACTCAGGTGTGATTTATTTGAAGTATTTGTTAAATATCGGATAGTATCTTGTATTTTAATTTGATTGTTTAGAGTGATTTAAAGCCTTTCACACTTGACGAAAAACTATGATATCTTAGCAGTACATAGGGTCATTTGGATCAGTAAACTAGTTTCTATTGCCCTTTTAAGATGGAAATTAAATTAGTGGAATATTATTACACTTGCATCTTTGAGAGTTAGAATTACTTTTCCTCTCTCCTATCTTAATATACTTTTGAAAAGTGAACATTGAAACAAAGCTTTTTTAATTGTGAATTCTTAACTAAGCTAATGAATACAATCAAGTATTATTTGCAAATAAAAGTAACGGTAACAGCAACACACCTACTTCTTATGTCTTTATTTTGCTTCAAATTATTTAAACAAACCATTTTCTTTGAACAACATAAGTGTTTCATTGTCGCAACATGTGATCGTGACTTGAAGAGGAGAATCCAGAAGGTAAAATCATTTATCATTTCTCTGATTATCAATGTTTTGATGTTTTGGACATGGATGCATGACCCATTAACTTGGTTTCTGTATTTCAGATTCCTAGTGTGCCAATAATGTACATCACTAAAAAGGTCAAGAGTGTAATAGGTATGTTCAGCTATATTCAGTAAGTGGCAGAACTAGTCTTCAATTCATGTTGAATAAGTAAGTTGCAGCCTCTAGTAGCAATTTTCTACATCTTGATTGTGGTAATTGAAAAGCAAAGAACATGTTAAATAGTAATGACAAACTTCATGAGCAATGAACATTCATTTACATTGATTTCGGTCTTAGCTCTGCATGGTCCACAATTGAAAAAATCACCTAAGCGTATTGCATAGAGATGATGGCTTTTTTCTTGAACTTTTCTTATATATTTACATAGATACTTGATTTTGATCTTTAGATTAGGACCCTAGGTATCACCTCTTATCTTATAAAGTGCTTATTATTGTTTTGATTCTTAATTAGGGATGACTTCTTCTTTGTTAGATTTTTAATTCCTCTTACAGGATATTAATTTTTGCCATTCAATCCATCTAAGGCCAGTTCAATCATTCCCATTTCAATGCTTTTGTTTCTAATAATTCCTCTTACACTCTGAATGCAACATTTCTTGAAACAAATAGTAGCATTTTTTGGCATTGATTTTTGCCCTTTTTCTTGACTCTCTTTTGCTCTTTTTGTTAAATCTATGACTAAACTAGCAAATATTTCTTTATATCTTTAACTTTCTAGAAGACTCTAGGTCTTCATTTTGTGATTTGAAGACTTATGCTTTCAAAATGTAGTATTAAATTAATTACTGCAATACCATAGAATCATACACACAGAGTAGATAAATAATAGTCTATTCAGGAATTGCATTTTCAAAATATTTGGTTCATTTGTATACATATCAAGCACCTAATGACATAAAGCAGCAAGGGGAGGCATGTTCTGATCCAAAAAAAATTATATATGAATCTAATACAATATATATACTTTTTAAATTCCTTACTTAATGTTTTTGTTTCATTACAGATTGATGCTCATGATGGTGGTGTTAATGACTTGGGATTTTCATATCCAAACTGTTGAAAGTGTGAGATTTTAGAGAAAAGGAGAAGAGAAAATAATAAGGGTTTGAATATTATTGATAATAGCTTAATGCTGACTTGATTACAAATGACTCAATACTAATCTCTATTTATAGAGAAACATAAACTCAATCCTAAATCAGGAATAAATCATAATAAATAATGAGAGATATTATAAGATATCTCTATAAATATAAATTGATCCTAGATAATAACTCAAGATACTCTAATATAATATAAAAGATATTATAAGATATTTTCTAATATTCTAACACTCCCCCTCAAGCTAAAGCTTACTAAGCTTTAGCTTGCTACAAGAAAATATTTTGCTCCACAAAATAATAAAAAATATGGAGAGGCAACTCAGGGATGCATGCGAAGTCGGAGAGAATTGCTATAAATATAGCCTAGCCAGATAGTCTGATTAATCATCAGCCTGAGAGAAATTCATGGATGGCAATTGAAAAAAGCAAGCTCCGTTCTTCTAAAAAACTGCATTTGGAAGCTTCAAACCAATAATAATGGAGAGGCAACTCAGGGATGCATGTGAAGTCGGAGAGAATTGCTATAAATATAGCCTAGCCAGATAGTTTGATTGATCATCAGCTTGAGAGAAATTCATGGAAGGCAATTGAAAAAAAGCAAGCTCCGTTCTTCTAAAAAACTGCATTTGGAAGCTTCAACCCAATAATAATGGAGACTCAAAATATTTAAACTAAAATCTGCTTCAAGGAGAGAGAGGCGTGCTTCAAGGAGAGATTACAATATGTAGGATTAAAATATGGATTACAAACTTTTATAAGATGTTATGTGTAACACCCCGTTTTTCAAAGCGAGGGTATATTTTTTTTTTAAAAGTAATTAAAAACAACCAAAGAATTAAATCAGGAAATGCCTATGGATAATTAATTGAGTCACTATAATTTACAAGCAGCGGAAAAGTTTCTCCGATTATAAATTCCAAGACATTTACACAACAACAAATGGTACCTGGAACCCATTCAAATAAGAAGTCAAACTGACAATATTAGTATAAGTACAGTTTTCCAAACTAAAAATACTCCAATCCAAAAAGAAGGACACCTAGTCCCTATACATCATCCTAATCTGATCATCCTACCAAAAAGCTATACACCCTGAGTATCTCCACGCGCCCCGTGAGATCCTCCTAACGTAACTGCAGTCAAGCGTTCCCATCTCCATTCCCGTCCGTAGGGTACGAACCGGTAGGACCGTCCTGACTCTCATCTGAGGGCAAAGCCCAGATTTCCACAATAATTGTAAAGGGTCACCAACCAAAAAAATAACAGTTAACACATAGCAATTAAGATTTTAAATGCTCAAAATAACCTTTCAACTAAGCATGCACCTTAAAAGGGTTTCCATATGCCAAACATGCATAAACAAGGTTGAGAAATGAAGTTTTTAACAAAACAACATTGTTGTATTCGAATACAGCATCTCTGTATTCGAATACAAGGCTGTTTCAGCATTCAGCAAAAAAAACAGCATGTCTGTATTCGAATACAACAGTCTGTATTCGACTACACAGCAAGTCAGTAGCAAAATGTATTCGAATACAGCAGTCTGTATTCGACTACACAGTAAGTCAGTGGCAAAAACAGCATGTCTGTATTCGAATACAACAGTCTGTATTCGACTACACAGCAAGTCAGTAGCAAAATGTATTCGAATACAGCAGTCTGTATTCGACTACACAGTAAGTCAGTGGCAAAAACAGCATGTCTGTATTCGAATACAACAGTCTGTATTCGACTACACAGCAAGTCAGTAGCAAAATGTATTCGAATACAGCAGTCTGTATTCGACTACACAGTAAGTCAGTGGCAAAAACAGCATGTCTGTATTCGAATACAACAGTCTGTATTCGACTACACAGCAAGTCAGTAGCAAAATGTATTCGAATACAGCAGTCTGTATTCGACTACACAGTAAGTCAGTGGCAAAAACAGCATGTCTGTATTCGAATACAACAGTCTGTATTCGACTACACAGCAAGTCAGTAGCAAAATGTATTCGAATACAGCAGTCTGTATTCGACTACACAGTAAGTCAGTGGCAAAAACAGCATGTCTGTATTCGAATACAACAGTCTGTATTCGACTACACAGCAAGTCAGTAGCAAAATGTATTCGAATACAGCAGTCTGTATTCGACTACACAGTAAGTCAGTGGCAAAAACAGCATGTCTGTATTCGAATACAACAGTCTGTATTCGACTACACAGCAAGTCAGTAGCAAAATGTATTCGAATACAGCAGTCTGTATTCGACTACACAGTAAGTCAGTGGCAAAAACAGCATGTCTGTATTCGAATACAACAGTCTGTATTCGACTACACAGCAAGTCAGTAGCAAAATGTATTCGAATACAGCAGTCTGTATTCGACTACACAGTAAGTCAGTGGCAAAAACAGCATGTCTGTATTCGAATACAACAGTCTGTATTCGACTACACAGCAAGTCAGTAGCAAAATGTATTCGAATACAGCAGTCTGTATTCGACTACACAGTAAGTCAGTGGCAAAAACAGCATGTCTGTATTCGAATACAACAGTCTGTATTCGACTACACAGCAAGTCAGTAGCAAAATGTATTCGAATACAGCAGTCTGTATTCGACTACACAGTAAGTCAGTGGCAAAAACAGCATGTCTGTATTCGAATACAACAGTCTGTATTCGACTACACAGCAAGTCAGTAGCAAAATGTATTCGAATACAGCAGTCTGTATTCGACTACACAGTAAGTCAGTGGCAAAAACAGCATGTCTGTATTCGAATACAACAGTCTGTATTCGACTACACAGCAAGTCAGTAGCAAAATGTATTCGAATACAGCAGTCTGTATTCGACTACACAGTAAGTCAGTGGCAAAAACAGCATGTCTGTATTCGAATACAACAGTCTGTATTCGACTACACAGCAAGTCAGTAGCAAAATGTATTCGAATACAGCAGTCTGTATTCGACTACACAGTAAGTCAGTGGCAAAAACAGCATGTCTGTATTCGAATACAACAGTCTGTATTCGACTACACAGCAAGTCAGTAGCAAAATGTATTCGAATACAGCAGTCTGTATTCGACTACACAGTAAGTCAGTGGCAAAAACAGCATGTCTGTATTCGAATACAACAGTCTGTATTCGACTACACAGCAAGTCAGTAGCAAAATGTATTCGAATACAGCAGTCTGTTCCGGTACCGCGAGTAAAACCGGTACAATCTTCGCTCGTAACGTCGCCTCCAAATTGGTCCCCTAGCACCGTAGCGTGGTAGTGAGCAACTTTCCCTTCTAACTCTTCGCGAAATGAAGCTTGGATCTAGAAGAAACGGAGGGGTTTGTGTTTGGATCTCAAATACCGTTTTTCTTCGTTTTCGAATCAAAGAGGAAGAGTGGAGTTGCGAAATCCTTGTTCTAACTCTCACCCAACCTTGGGTTACTAGTTTTGAAGAAAAGAAAGCGACGAAAATGAAAACGAGAGAAAGGAGGGAAATTGGCCGCGGGTCAGAGGAAGAAGACGATGGAATGTTTCTTTCAGTTTTCCTTCCTTTTTCCTTTCCTCTATTCTCTTTCGTTTCTATTTCCTTTCCTTTCTTTTCTATTTTCTTTTCCTTTCCCCTCAAACAAACATATATACATAAATATATATATATATATATATTACTTACTTTAACAAATATCTCCAAAATATTATTAACTTTGGCTAAAAAGCCTCCGAGCCAAAATCCAAAATACACAAAAATACATAAAGCACACTTTAAAATTACGGGTCTTACATTATGTGGTTTAATTTTCGCGAATGAGTGATTGTATGTGTTGAAAGTTTGAATTTTTAGGATTATATTGGAGAAAGTTTGATTTTTTATGTCGTATATGATGAAAATTTGAATTTTTATGATGTATCGATGAGAATCTCAATTTTTATGATTATTTGTTTATGAAAATATGATCTTTATGATATGCATGTTGACAAATTTTATATTTACTATAGTTGTTTATGGATATATGATTTTCATGATAAGTGTGGTAAAAGATTGATCTTTGTCATAGTTGTTTACAAATACACAATTTTTTAACACCCCGATATTTAACAAGAGTGTAATGTTTTTTATAAAAAAAACAACTAAACAATTTTGAATAAAATATTCATAATCGTACTTTAATTTAAATCAGAGTAAAATATTTAATTATAAAATTCTTTTCTAAAAATGACGATTAGAATCATTGTTGCAATATATAAAATGATTTTGACACAATTGACTTATTCACAACCGAGCAATTCACCTTAACAAAAAAAATTCACAACTATTTCAGATACATAACTTTCATTGCGACAACATTACAATAAGGAAGGAAAAATAAGAAAAATTCTAAGTTGATCTTAAACTCTAACTGAGTATAATTGGGTACTGAGGACCAACAGGTAGCATCAAGCTTCAATGCTTCTGATCTCCACCCCAAATCATTGCTCTGTCACATCTTCAACGTCGCTGTACTTCCCACACGACTCAAAACTCTAAGAACTTGAGGCATAAGTCTAGTCCACAATAATAGTAGAGGGTCACGATCTAAAAACAAGGCAACAACATTGTCTCAGGTGTTGATGGTCAACCTTGTTCTTGCAAGGATTATTGAATCGTGCTAGTCTATGAGAAACTGCACCTCGGTAAACAGTATTGGTCTGTGAGAAGTTGTACATTTATGATTTACGCCTCTCGAGGAGGATTTTGAAATTCTAGAATCATGTGTAGTGGTATATAAGTGTTGTATTAAGGTACTTTGTCACACGAGTCATGTTTGTTATATGATGATATATTTATATGTCTGCTTGTTTATCACTTGATACCATGTCATGTTATACTTATGTGTTTTGTATTTTCGTATATATGTTGTTTTTAGATCGTGACCCTCTACTATTATTGTGGACTAGACTTATGCCTCAAGTTCTTAGAGTTTTGAGTCGTGTGGGAAGTACAACGACGTTGAAGATGTGACAGAGCAATGATTTGGAGTGGCGATCAGAAGCATTGAAGCTTGATGCTACCTGTTGGTCCTCAGTACCCAATTATACTCAGTTAGAGTTCAAGATCAACTTAGAATTTTTCTTATTTTTCCTTCCTTATTGTAATGTTGTCGCAATGAAAGTTATGTATCTGAAATAGTTGTGAATTTTTTTTGTTAAGGTGAATTGCTCGGTTGTGAATAAGTCAATTGTGTCAAAATCATTTTATATATTGCAACAATGATTCTAATCGTCATTTTTAGAAAAGAATTTTATAATTAAATATTTTACTCTGATTTAAATTAAAGTACGATTATGAATATTTTATTCAAAATTGTTTAGTTGTTTTTTTTATAAAAAACATTACACTCTTGTTAAATATCGGGGTGTTAAAAAATTGTGTATTTGTAAACAACTATGACAAAGATCAATCTTTTACCACACTTATCATGAAAATCATATATCCATAAAAAACTATAGTAAATATAAAATTTGTCAACATGCATATCATAAAGATCATATTTTCATAAACAAATAATCATAAAAATTGAGATTCTCATCGATACATCATAAAAATTCAAATTTTCATCATATACGACATAAAAAATCAAACTTTCTCCAATATAATCCTAAAAATTCAAACTTTCAACACATACAATCACTCATTCGCGAAAATTAAACCACATAATGTAAGACCCGTAATTTTAAAGTGTGCTTTATGTATTTTTGTGTATTTTGGATTTTGGCTCGGAGGCTTTTTAGCCAAAGTTAATAATATTTTGGAGATATTTGTTAAAGTAAGTAATATATATATATATATATATTTATGTATATATGTTTGTTTGAGGGGAAAGGAAAAGAAAATAGAAAAGAAAGGAAAGGAAATAGAAACGAAAGAGAATAGAGGAAAGGAAAAAGGAAGGAAAACTGAAAGAAACATTCCATCGTCTTCTTCCTCTGACCCGCGGCCAATTTCCCTCCTTTCTCTCGTTTTCATTTTCGTCGCTTTCTTTTCTTCAAAACTAGTAACCCAAGGTTGGGTGAGAGTTAGAACAAGGATTTCGCAACTCCACTCTTCCTCTTTGATTCGAAAACGAAGAAAAACGGTATTTGAGATCCAAACACAAACCCCTCCGTTTCTTCTAGATCCAAGCTTCATTTCGCGAAGAGTTAGAAGGGAAAGTTGCTCACTACCACGCTACGGTGCTAGGGGACCAATTTGGAGGCGACGTTGCGAGCGGAGATTTTTACCGGATTTGCTCGCGGTACCGGAAACGCACGTTAGAGCTAACGCGAAGGTAAGGGCTCCTTCCAAACTTTTAGTTTGCATCTAGGGCCTTATCTGTGGTTGTGTGGAAACGAATTGTGTTAGGATTGGAGTATTGTTTTGGGAAAAATGAATTTACCTCACGTATGTAAGATTTTGAATAAATGAAATTTATTATGTTGATTTGTGTTCATCGTATTTGGCATGTTCATACTTGATGTTTGTTGATTGATGTGTTTTGGTGTGAATTATGAATTGAATGTGAGAATTTGTTTGAGTTTGTTTTGTGTGGAATTTGAAAACCATTAAGTTAAATGAGTATTAAGAATGGGGAATCTCTTAATGTCTTGTTTACTTAATGTGCGTTTGTTTGTGAAAAATCGTTTAAGTTAACTGGGCGTTAAGAATGGGGAATCTCTTAATGTCTCGGTTACTTAATATTTGTTTTTGAAAATCGTTTAAGTTAACTGGGCGTTAAGAATGGGGAATCTCTTAATGTCTCGGTTACTTAATATTTGTTTTTGAAAATCGTTTAAGTTAACTGGGCGTTAAGAATGGGGAATCTCTTAATGTCTCGGTTACTTAATATTTGTTTTTGAAAATCGTTTAAGTTAACTGGGCGTTAAGAATGGGGAATCTCTTAATGTCTCGGTTACTTAATATTTTGTTTTAAAGAAAAATCGTTTAAGTTAACTGGGCGTTAAGAATGGGGAATCTCTTAATGTCTCGGTTACTTAATATTTGTTTTTGAAAATCGTTTAAGTTAACTGGGCGTTAAGAATGGGGAATCTCTTAATGTCTCGGTTACTTAATATTTGTTTTTGAAAATCGTTTAAGTTAACTGGGCGTTAAGAATGGGGAATCTCTTAATGTCTCGGTTACTTAATATTTGTTTTTGAAAATCGTTTAAGTTAACTGGGCGTTAAGAATGGGGAATCTCTTAATGTCTCGGTTACTTAATATTTGTTTTTGAAAATCGTTTAAGTTAACTGGGCGTTAAGAATGGGGAATCTCTTAATGTCTCGGTTACTTAATATTTTGTTTTAAAGAAAAATCGTTTAAGTTAACTGGGCGTTAAGAATGGGGAATCTCTTAAATGCAGCCTCTTAGGTGTGACTTTTGCGGAGAAGCACATATGAATGGAAATTGTGCTGATGACCTTGCCGTACTAGTAGAATATGAAGATTTTTTTTTGAAAGTCACAGAAAACGACGAGCGTTACATTAAAAAGATCTATTGGGAACAAATTCTACCTCCTAAAATTCTATCCAAAGAATCAAATGACAAAGACTTTCACATTACAGACGTTTTGGTTGAATTCATGAAGAATAACATGTTTCACTTGAAAGATTTGAAAGTCAATGTGAGAGGTTATTTGAGCAAGTGGTTAAATTTGAGAAGATGGAGGAGAAGTTGAAGATTGAAGATAATTTCATTGTTGTGGTAGAAGAAGATAAGCAAGAGGAAAAGACGAACGAGGAAAAGAAAAAAGAAGAGATTGATAAAGTTCGAGATTCAATCTATTCCTTGTTCATCAATGTCCAATTGAAAAGGACATGGAAACAACATCTTTTATTTCTTAAGTTCATGGAATTTCTACCAAACAAAAAGAAAAAGAAGGATGATGTGTTCTTCCTGTCATATATGCCACCTTGACAGTAGTTGAGACGTCAAGCTCAAGACACTAAACGAGCGCTTATTGGGAGGCAACCCAATTTTATATCCTTTGCACCGTATTTATTTATTTATTACATTTCAGATTTATTTTACTCCATAGGTTTCCAATTTTAGTCTCTAATTGCTAGTTTTATTAGTTTTGATGTTTGGTATGAGCAAGGAATCAAAAAGATGCATTGAGAAGCGATTGTATAGCTCCAAATGACAGAACACGCGCCCAAGTGCGCCCAAGCGCTTTTTCCAGTATACGGGCGACCATAGCGGAACAGGAGCAGATGATCTAAACGAGAATCCTTGAGCTACTAAACTGAGAGAAGTTTTCTTTCCTTTTTGTTTCTTTCTGTTGTTTGTCTTGTTTCTTTCCGTTTTCTCGTTTTCTTTGTTTAATGTCTTCTTGGTTCTTTTGTCAATGTTTGAGAATCTACATAATGAAAAGGTGAAGAAAAAAAAAACGGTAGAATAAGGTGGAAATGTATGCCTAACTCCAAGTGGTAAAGCCTACTATCCTAAAATGTCATACCCTTACCTAAGCCCCATTACAAACCGAAAGTCCTCCAAAAATGTATGTGTTTACTGCGTTGTGATTGCTAACTAGAATTTTTTCAAGCCTATGGTAGCGTGATACATGTTCTAGGATTTGAGTGATAAATTTATAACCCTTCTAAACACTTGAAAGAAATTTTGGTGAGATTGTGTGAAGAGAGAGTTGAATTTTATGAATGAATGCCAAGGTGTACAAATCTTGTTGTCTTTATTTTTGAAAACAACCATAGAGCATGATGAATGTTTTGCAGTAGCAAGAACTTTGAAATTTGAGTTTGATGTAATTTGAGAAATTGAATTTAAGTGTGAATTTAACAAGACCAGATATGAAATTAATTGTTGCTTGGGGACAAGCAATAGATTAAGTTTGGGGTTGTGATGACTCTTCATCATATGCATATTTTCCCACTATTTTAGTCTTATTTATCCTCAATCATTAGTTAAATTAAGGATTTATTTGATATATTTTGTTGATTTTTGTTCTTTGAGTTAATAAAATGTTTTGCGTTTTATTTTAGTGATTAAGTAGGGATTTTTTTTCGTAATTTTACATTGCGTTGTGTTTTGGTGCAGTGCTGAATTTTTGTGAGAAATCAACATGACACATGTAGAGTATTTCAGCCATATCTGGAGTTGTAGATGTCCAATTGGAGTCAAACCAAGTGCAAATGAAAGCTAAGAGCCATATCTACAACCTTCATGAAGCCACCGGAACCGAATTCAGACTCGAAAGAGGAGAAAAAAGTAATGTACGCCGGACAACAGATGCTGAGCGCGCCCAAGCGCAAGCCAAGCGCTTTTTCCAGCATTTGCTACTGCCCAAACACGCTGGAGCGCGTTTTTCTGCGCCTGGGGCGCACGACCCGCACCAACAACCATAAAAACACAGATTTTTACTGTTTTAGGGATCTTTTTCACATTTGGGAAGTTGGGAGACTTGTGCCCTAGCATAGAAACTCAAAGATGACCGTTTCTAACATCATTGGAGCAGTTTTATCAAGAACCATTCATGAATCCTTTTTGTAATTCTTCTCTAATCTTTATCTCTTTTATTTCTGTCATGAGTAACTAAACCCTATTTGTTAGGGATGAGTGTAACAAGATGAAACCCTTATTTTTATGATTTGATTTCTAGTTATATGAATGAGTTTATTGAATTATTTTCTCATCTCTGTGCTTAATGCTTTTTATTGCTTGATCAACATTAAAATGTTATACGATTTGTATTTTGAAACGGAAGTGAACTTTACGAATGCTTGAGATGAGAAATTCATGAATTTGTAGTCTAGACATAGGTGCAGGTCATGAAACCAATTAAATTAGTTGCAAAGCAATAATTTACAAGAGAATTTCTATACGGTAATGCTTAATTCTAATCTTAAATCTACTAAGGAATTAGGGGTTACTTTGGAATTAAAGGTTCTGTTACTAAGACATTAGGGCAAGAATAATAAAGAGAATTCGGTAATAATTCAATAAAGGAATTCAATAACTAGGATCAAATTAGACATCAAGGTTGGATTCGAAGTGAAACTCATCCCTGACATTTTTCTCAATTTATAAATGATCAATTTTGCTGCTGCTGCCAATTTTAAATATTATTTCAATCAACTTGGGAACCTTTTGTTCAATTTTAGTAACTAAATATAATTCAATAGTAAAACGCAATCCTTGAGTTCGAAACTCGGTACTACCGTTTTATTATTAACAAATAGCAAAACGATAAACTGATTGTTTCCGTTATCAACAAATTAAATTTCGACTCATCAATTATCGGATCCGATCATTTTTCAATTATGATTAACATTCCCAATTCGATTTCCAGTAGTTCCAGTTCCACCAAGAATCTGGTCAACGAATTGAAAAATCTTGTCAACCAAGAAATCCTGAAAGCGGGTTTCACCTTGAAACGATTATTATAGAAGATAAAAACTAAAAAAAAATATTGAACCAACAATTTTGAAAGAAACCATTTTGAAGTTGTTAATTTTATATTTTTTTAGGGTAGAAGAATGAAATATTTGGAGTTAATTCTAAGTTAAAAATGGTTATAATTTAATTACATTAAGAGTTTATCTTTAGGTTAAAAAAAGTTATATTTTAATTATATTTAAGTTTAACAGTGTTACAATTTTTGTAACGGAAGTTGGATCGAAGAACTATTTTAAAAATAAACTATATTTATATGGATGTGAACCAAACAAAAAAACTTACGAAAACTAAAATAAAAAACAATTATAATTGCAAAGACCAAAGATATATTTAAACGTTAAAAGTATATTAATAAGAACAAAAACTCTCATATTAAAAATTATTACTATATTTACTAATGTATGCATTTTTAAAGCATTTTAACACCAAGATAATACTTTAACACTAGCCTTTGACTTATTAAAGCGCTTTTAAGCGTTGTCGTAGGTATATCTTTCATAGCACTTATTGAGTAAATGTTATAAAGTGTGACTTTTTATAGCACTTCCTTGAAGAAGTGCTATTAGAGACAAGGTTATTTATTTTAAATTCTCAAAACAATTAAGCTAAATTCTATATTCAAACAACCATGTTGTTTCCTTATCGCAAGATATACTCAACTAATATATAACACAATATTGGTTACACAACAATACAAATATCAAAATATTGAAACCCTTTCGTAACATATATTCAATATCATCAATAGTGCTCCATAACTAAATGTAACTAATGTAAAACCTCTTATTCACATCGATCTTCGCCTATGCCATAAACCACTAGTTTATCTTTAGTTGAATATTGAAACTTCACATATAACTCATGTATCTTAATTTGTTGTTTTGGTCATCTCTATGTCCCTTCGTGCTCATTGCCATTAGCCTCGTCATCTAATTGCCCATGTAAATAAACAAAACATGACTCAAGAAAAAATCTTCTGTTTTTCTTTGATATTTTATCACAAGATATACTATTGCAAAAACAGCATATGTAAGTAAAGAATACTAATAAAAAGAGACTTTGTATGAAACCACTATGACGAGTTTCACAAAACATTCTCTAAATTTTTATTTCATGGTAAAATTGTTTGCACACAAAGCATACCACTTTTTCTTTTATCCTAAAAGTATATTTCTACAATGAGTTCCACATTTTATCGATTGACATCTACAAACATGAAACTAAAACTCATATCTTGCAATCTCTCGTACAAGTAAAGTGTTTATTTGCACAAGAATAAAAAAAATGAGAAATATAACAAATGATGAGTAAAAGCCAATTATATAAACACACACAATTGCTAAAAAATCGTTAAATAAAATTGATTTTTCAACCACAATTGAGACTCAACCAAGTATCTCAAAAATAGTTTACAACTGCGATAAAACTAAAAAAGTGAAAAATGTTTTTTAAGACATGTTTTAATTACTAGAGTATCAAAAGAGGCTTCACGATTTCAACTTCACCTTGAGAAGCATCCTCAATATTATAAATAGTTAGAAGCAATTAAATATAACAATCGACTCATTTAAATCAAAGACACATAAAAATATCACATTAATTACCAACAAATATATACACACAAATAAGTAAATATAGCTTTTATAATTTATATTACTCATTAAATCAAATATGTATAAAATTATCACATCACAACAAACTCATATATAAAGAAAATTAATCACAAAATTAATCAATATATACTCTAAAATAATTTTAATATTAAATTAATTCTTTAGAATTCTATTTAATTAATAAAATAATTTATTATAAAGTTTGGGGTGTTACAATTCTTCTCTCGTTAAATTTTGTCATTGGAATTTGGGGTGAACAATAAACGAACTAATATCTAACTAACCACCCTCAAGATTCAAACTTAATCTTTAAAAAATAAACATATTTAAGGAAATCACTGCTCATTTAAACACAGTATGTCAAGAATCAATTAAGATAGACTAACATGTCAGTATGTCAGGAAATCACCGCCGTTGGTCCGCACCATATATGCGCCGTCGGCTCGCGAATCTGCTCTTGAATTTTTATCCTTTACATTTGTAAAAGTCAAAAAGTAATAAAAGTATTTTCTTAAAATAAAACGATACACAAATCAATATACAACACATCACTCATATTATTATTATTATCATTATTACTATTATTATCACCATTATATTGTTAATTTATTTTGATATGTATATAAAGTAAAATTAATAATAAAATCGATCGATACATAAATATTTTCTACCCAAGAACTACGTGAGTTTTGATTTCCCTATTGCACATGGGGATACGTAGGAGCAAGGTCTTTCCCTTTGTCAAACCAAATTAATAAAAAATATTTTTCCTTCTTTCATTAATGTAAATAATTTCTTTTTTAATTATTATTTTTCGGGTAAAAATAAATAAATAAATAAATAGTCTGCATATAATTAATTATAGGGTAACCGTTTTAACAGACGTTATAGGATGGTAATACTTTTCCTACTCGTAATCGATTCCGAATCCGAATTTTTTGTTTCAAAAATCAATATTTTAGATTTTATCCAATTTTTCCTTTAATAAAAATAAAATTGGTGGCGACTCTTTTTCCGCGGACAAACCGGACGCGACAACATCGTATATGTTGAACAAGTTGCAACTTTGGATAATTGGATGACACTTCTAGAAATGGGATATGTGATTGCTTTTTCGTCGCATTATCACTTTACCAATCGGAAACATTTTTTTCCACTTAGAAGTCCACCACCCACAACTATGTTAGATCATCGCATGGTAGTTATTGTATTTGTTAAGAATTGTCATTCTGTATATGTATTAATTGTGATATTTAATTTATGTTTATCAAATTTTTTATAGTTTAATAAATTATTGATTTTAACAAGTTTACTTAAAGTCAAATTCTCCTATACTACCAGCAAATAATTTGTGAAAAAAATATTGCACTGAAGAAGCACGACAATATGAGTTTATTTACAATGGTCTCATGCGACATTGGTTGGAGATATTTCCACACACGATAAATGAACATATTGTAAGCATAATAGTTGATATTTAATATTGTATCAATTAAAATATAACGGTTGTTATAAACTATCAAAATCAGTATTACACAAATCTTAAATATTTTAAATAATCAAAATATTTCAAACATAATACATATCCAAATTATTCCCTACATTAAAAAATACATTAAATAATTTAGTTAAAACAATACATGACTAATTAATTTAGTTATGTCACAATTTTTATAATTAATTTACCATTATGTTAACTTGTTCATCGGCGACAGGTTCTCCAACCGAAGGATCTTCATGAACAGATTCTCTACGAATGATGTATGGATGAGAAATTATACGAAACTACTTCATATAATCATTCGAACAATTTGCAGATCCCTATACAATTGTGCCATCATCCATTACATGGACAACGTATTGCATAAACAATATGTCCATTTCATCTGATGCGGTCGTCTGACCCATTATCTTTAACGGTGAGCCAAAAATGGTTTGGACATGACCGTATTGACGCAATACCCTGTCTGGGAGATGAGCATACATCTTCGAACCCCAACGTATCCACCCTCTAAATAAAGAAACATCTTCAAACGGTCGCTTCACTCGATGCTTTTCAAATGGTGTCCAATATACGTGATAAACATCAATCTCATCAAAAGCTTTCCTAAATGGAAGAACCAAACTCTTATCCCTTTTTGGCTTCCAACTAAGTGCTCTAGGAAAATCCTCAACATAACTAGGAAAAAGTCTACAACAATCTACACATAATATTGGGAAATGCTCGTAGACCCACGTCTGCACATATATATTAACATATCATTAGTTTATAATTAATAATAGAAATTATTAACATAATAAACAACCATATAATTTATCTGCAATAGTGTCAGATACCCATAAACTGTTCTGGTATGATGCATACTCGTTTTGAGAAGATTATCATAGAGATAAGCAAGAGAAGCAACACCCCATGCATATCCCTCGCATGAATTAAGGTTTCAGAAGCAGTCTAGATAAGCAACGCTAAATGCGAAGGCACTCTTGCCACTGAAAAGGGTGCAACCGACCAAAAATAAAAGAAATACCATCGCAACCATCTGCCAATGCTGGTCACGACAGCGCTGATAGTATACTTCAAGTAACCAACTAAATCAAACTATGGTTGTTCGTGTGACATTAAACTCAACATAAGCAACAACCTCAGTAACTTCGAGAAGTTCAGCCAATATATTTGCACCAGCATCCTTGTTAAATACATTAACACTGAAGAATGCACCAGTGATGGGTATATGTAATAGAGAAGAGACATCATCTAGAGTAATCATCATCATCCCCATTGGAAGATGTATTGGTGTCACGATGCCACCAAGGCAAAAATGATCCATTTGTCTATCATTTCGTAACTCCATTTTAAAAACGAATATAATTCAAAACTCTTAACCAATTGTTCAACCTCTTGGTGTTCAATCACAACTTCTTTTAATTTTTTTTTTTTCTGTTGCTAAATACTTTTAATTTCCCACGATCCTTAAATAAAATAAGCGAAAAAATATAAGTTAAAACACATTATGACAATAACTATTAAAATTTTAATATAATTGATAAAATTACCACACCATCCCAAAATCGAGTGGCCACATGATCACCAATGTCCTAAGGTGAGACCTGTTAACCGGACCACCAAGATATCCATCATCATGTGGAGGTTCATCTATGTCCTCTGGTTGGGCTTCATATTGTGCCTCTTCCTGTTGAACCTCTTGTGCTTGCTGCTGGTGTAATCGTCGTTGTTCCCGTTCAGACCTGTCAACAAGCTAAGCCCGTGCGGAAGCGGTTGGTCTAACACGACGACCCTCATCATTAGAAGTACCCTCATTAATTATAACTCGACCATCTCTTTAAGTAAACATAGTGCACACCATATATGCATAACCAAATCATAATCAAAATCAAAACAATAAAACCTACGTGAACTGGTTTTACGCAAGTCCTACGTTAACTGAGTTCATGTAGCAAGTCCGTAAACGTACATGAACTCAATTTGCATACGTGAACTCAAATCACGTAGGGTATACGTGAACTAAGTTCACATATATTTTTGGATTTGCAAGAACAACAACAACACTACATGATTTTCTAAGCTTGCTTGCATAAAACATTGATAAATAGAAACAACAACAATATTATAAAAGAAACGACAACAATATTGTAAAAGAAACAATAATAACATTGATGCTTACTTAATTGAAGATGATTGGAGATCATGAAGATGTTGAATATGATAAAACTGTTGAAGATGATTAAAGATAAAATAAATAAAGTTAGATGAATGAGGATGAAAATTAAAATAGAGAGAAAACATTTTGAATATATATATATATATATATATATTTTTTTTTTTAAAAAAATGAAGTGTGTGGATAACAAAAGTGTATACAGACAATAAAATGCTAATATAGTCGTAGTCGTTATTTAAAAAAAAAACACGCACAAGATTTGGCAGCTTTCAGTTTTGAAAAATTACAAAACTGCGCTCCGCATTTGAAAGGCACCTTCTCTCATTCACTCGTTGCAATGGAACTGACAGAAGAACAGAGAAAACAAATGGAAGCAAATCGCTTAGCTGCAATCGCAAAACGAAAAGCCTTCTTAGAATCTCAGCAACCTCAACGAAACCCTTGGCACCTTTTCAAATGCCAAAAATTCTCTCAACCCTCTCAACCCAAACCCAACACTAAATTCCTCGCAAGACTTGAAATATGTTCTCATGATTCTTTCTCAATTACTCCTCTCCCTCTCCCCAATTTCCCTTTTCCAACCCTAGATACTTGCTTCCAAATTATCAACGACATTATCTCCCAAGTATGTCATCTCAAATCATTTCACACACTCACTCGCCATTTCGTTTTTTTATTTATTTTATTTATTTATTTATTTATTTTTTAATTTAATTTGTATGCACCGACAATTTAAAACTGTGTAGCATGGACAGATACACCTAGTTATGTTCGATTTCTTATATTTTTCAAATTATTATCCGTGTCAATGTGTTACTTTGGTGTTTGGCATCAGTATTTGTGTTAGTACTTTATAAGTGTAAATGTTTGGCATCCGTGTCTGTGTTAGTACTTTATAAGTATAAATTAGATTTTTTAAATTATTATCGGTGTCAATGTGTCGGGATCGTATTTGGTGTTCTTGTGTTAGTACGTTATAGGTGTAAAATAGATTAACATAGACATTCAATAAGATTTCATCATTTAGATGTTTGTTTATATATTCTAGAAAATAATCTTGTGACATATTTGGATGATGACATCTAATTTAGCGCAAAACTTTTTTCCTAACATATTCAATCAAATCTCACTGTATGTATAAATATTTGTGGAGATCTTGTAAGAAATTAGTATAACAAAGTGGCATTATGGTGTAATTTGATTGGATAAGTGTATAAAACAATTTTACATTTGTAATGCATAACAATTAATCTCTTAGATATTTGGGTAGGTATTTTAGAAAATAGTTGTGAAATATCTAAATGGTGAGATCTTATTTGGGCGTATGTGTAAAATTGTTTTAAACTATCCGTGCATAAAAAATAAATTTCTTTTTTTTAATTTTTATTTTGCAATTGTGTTTCTAGATGAATGTGGATCCATCGCATTTTACTCAGACAAGCATGGGCGGAAAAGCTTGTGTGTTTAAGTTGACGGACTATAGAACCGTTTTGAAGCTGTTAAAGGCAGAGATTGAGGTGGAGGAGATTCCTTGGGTGACTTTCAATGTCGTCGATACGCTTTCGCATTTGGAGGGGAGGTGGAATCCGGTGAGGCCAGAGCATTTGAGTGATGATGAGGTTGATGGTTTGATTGGGAAGTTGCCTAACAGATTAATTGATGTGTTGTTGCCGTTTCAAATGGATGGTTTAAGGTTTGCACTTAGAAGAGGTGCTCGATGTCTTATTGCCGATGAAATGGGACTTGGAAAGACTCTTCAGGTTCCAATCCTTTGCTCTCGTTTAATTTTTGTTAATTTTTCTTGAATGTTTCTAGATTTAGAGGGCATATTTGATCCTTCTTTTGGAAGTTTGATAGGCTTATTATTTGACATAAACATTTAAACTTGTGTTTGGTTAAACTTACAAAAATAAATATAGCTTATGAACTATATGTAATTGTAAGCAAGGTCTTAATTTGTGCTCGTGGTTTTGTTGCAGTTGCATTGCAATTCTTGATACTTTGGAAAATTTCCAAAATCTTGACGTTGAGTCAACAATCGCGTCGCAGATGACTTTTAAAACATTGCCTATAAGTTCTTTTAAGTTAATTTCAATAAGCTTATGGTCAAAAGTTTGACATAAATTCTCACGAGATACAGTTATTGAATAAACTCCTAGATGGCTTAACCTGCTTATCAAATGTGCCCGTCGATGGTTTGTCGTTATGCATGACTTATATTATGATGATAGGATACTGTGATGTTATTTGACCCCTGTAGATCATTTAATCTGACGGAAAAATGCTTTTGTTGTTATTATACTTGTTGTTAAATGAATGATGACCTGAGATGTGTATTGTTTGTTTGTTTTTTCAGGCTATTGCTATTGCAGGATGTTTTGTTGACGAAGGATCTATACTTGTTGTTTGCCCTGCTGTTTTGCGGTATTCGTGGGCTGAAGAACTGGAGCGGTGGCTTCCTTTCTGCTTGCCAGCTGATATCCATCTTGGTAATGTTTTGTGATTTGAGTTGTGTATGGTGTTGTATACTTGTTGGTATTCGTTGGCAAGGTTGGTGAAAACTGAGAAGTAGATGCATTGTTTGTTCTTGAGAAGAATGTAGGATATTTGTAATAACAATGCAGTGCTGTATTTTAGTTATGAACTTGTAACCATTGAATCATTTCTTACTATGCACAGATATAGACTTATAGTTGTCTTCTATTGCATCATACTAGAATTGGTTAGGTGAAACATGGTATTGAAATTGAATATAGCACTTTTAGTACACGGTAGGATTGGTTAGGTGAATCAGCCACATTTTAAACATGGTTTGAGAACTTTACCATAAAAGGAACTGTGCACGGGTTGAAGTTTTGTTGACTTGGAAGTTACTTAAGAGTAGTTTGCAGTTACACATTACTTATGAGTGGTACGAAGACAGGGGAAGAGAGGGGGTAAAGAGAAAGGAAATAACTCAGTTGCAGGAAAAGACCTAGGTCTTGGGTTATCTATATTTCTTTTCCCATTTCTGGTGCTCTTTTCTCTGTAATTTTTTTCACTGATACTGACATTACACTGATGTCAGTAGCCGAAGTGAGTTCGTACACTAAAATTATTTTCTATAGAGATCTTTTTTTTTTTTTTTTTTTGTGCTTTGGCTGTGATAGGAGGACTCGTTCACTCTGCCTCTGTTATATCCTTTTTTTACAGTTTCTCTTATAAACAACTCTTTAGGATTATTGGATTCTAAATTGTGGCTGAGAATAAATTATTTACTAACTGATTATTCTGTAATTAATTTATTATCATATTATATAGGACATCTGTAGTGAATATCAAGGGACCTTGTACAGTAAATCCCTTCTATTTATTTATTAGACTAGGGAATGCTGTATTTAAAACCAGAATTGTAACCATTCTGATTCAAGAAATGAAAAAATCATTTCCTCTATAATTCACATGGTATTAGAGCAAACCTGGTCCAAGTGAAAAACACCAGTATTCCATGGCTGAAGAATGCAGTTCAGTCACAGACCAAAACACTAAAATGACAGCTGGAACTTCCACAGTTACCAGCCTGACCGAAAACACCACTATACCCATCACTAGCTACAAATTAAATGGCCAAAACTACACCCAATGGGCAAGATCTATCCGGATCTTCCTTCAAGGAAAAGGGGAGGAAGATTACATCTCTGATGATGCTAAAGAGCCAGAGAAAAAGGACCCCGACTACTCAAAGTGGAAGCTAGAGAACAACTTAGCCATGACATTGCTACTGAACTCAATGAGCACTGAAGTTGACAAAAACTTCATGTATTACAGCACTACAGCTGGGATTTGGAGCACTGCCAAGGAGACATACTCAAATACTGATAATACTTCCGCCATATTCGAGATCAAGAGTCTCCTCCGTGACCTGCGACAAGGAGACACCGCAATCACTGATTACTACCATACCCTCACCCATTACTAGCAGTAGCTGGATATCTATGAAAATATAGTATGGAAATGCCTTGAAGACAACAAACAATACAAAAAACTGGTGGAGAAAGACCGAATATACCAGTTCCTCCTTGGCCTGAACAAGAATCTAGATGATGTAAGAGGAAGAATCCTTGGATCCAAACCTCTGCCCAACATCAGGGAAGTATTTTCAGAAGTGAGAAGAGAAGAGAGCCGAAGGAAAGTCATGTTTGGAAGCACGGATCAAATCTCCATTAATGAAGGTTTAACCTTGGCTGTGAAAGGAAACTACAAAAAATATACGCTCCCATGCTGCCACATCAGAAGGAGGCAAAGTGTTGGCAGCCCTAGCACAAGGAACAAATGGAGATGTTGCAAAAATTGCTACAACAATCCCTTCAAAACACTTGCACACACTCAACTGCTGCCTTGACCCAAAAAGGTAATTCTTCATGTGTTTATTTTGTTGACAAGGAAATATCTAACTCATGGACTGTAGACTCTGGAGCCTCATACCATATGACTGGGGATATCATTCTATTTGATGACGATTCTCCATGCAATGACAATTCTATGGTACGAATAGCAGATGGCACAAAAACAAAAGTGATTGGTAAAGGCTCAATAATCTTCTTAAAGGACATTACTCTTAACTCAGTTCTTTATGTTCCAAAGTTGAATTGCAACCTTTTGTCCATAAGTAAATTGACTCAAGATCTAAATTGTTTCACTAAATTCTTGCCTCACCTATGATGTGAATTTCAGGATCTGGATTCGGGGAGGAAGATTGACAATGCTGAGGAATGTGCAGGTCTCTACTTCCTTCAAGCTAGTGAATTCAAGAAGAGAATAAATAATTCAGTCTATGTTGCTGCATCAAGTGGTGAAAACCTAGAGGAAGTTGTCATGCTCTGGCATTATCGTTTATGACATCCAAACTTTATGTACCTTGAAAAAATGTTTCCTTCTCTATTCAATAATAATTCAAATTTGTTTCAATGTGAAATCTTTCAATTATCCAAACACTAAAAAAACCATTATCTTCCTCAATCTTATAAACCATCCCAACCTTTCTCATTAATCCGTAGTGATGTTTGGGGACCTTCCCGTGTTAAGAACGTAACTGGTTCAAAATGGTTTGTGACCTTTATAGATGATCCATACACGAGTTACTTAGGTGTTTCTTATGAAAGAAAAATATGAAGTGGGAAAAATCTTTGAGAACTTCAACACTATGATCCAAACCATATTCCAAACCAAAATCCAAGTCCTACGAACTGACAATGGCCGTGAATACTATCACCATTCCCTCAAATCTCACCTTCTCAAGCATGGAATAATTCACCAAACCAGATGTGTGAACACACCACAACAAAATGGTATTGCCAAGAGGAAAAATAGGCACCTCGTGGAGGTTATTAAGTCTCTTATGTTATCAACTAATGTACCAAGTCATTTTTGTCACGAATTAGGGTTTGATGCCCTTTTTGCTTTGATATTTCTCGGTATAAATAATCGTTACAACATTTATATCTAATAATTACAAATTAAGAGGATCAAATCAAATCCTGATTTGTCTAACTAATTTTAAGAAAGCTGATAAATATAATTATAAATTATTATTTATTTCCTGATTCACATCCCCCCTCAAATTGATGCGGCTGGTCAAGAAGCATCAATTTGCTAACTAGAAACTGATGGCGCGGGCGAGGAACAACTTTGGTAAGAATGTCTGCAACTTGAAACTGAGTATTGATGTAAGGGATGGATATAATCTGATTATCATAGGCCTCACGGATAGAGTGACAATCTACTTCAATATGTTTGGTGCGCTCATGAAAAATAGGATTTGCAACAATTTGAATAACACTTGTATTGTCGGCATAGAGAGACGTCGGCTCTGTTTGAGGGAATCCAAGTTCAGCCAAAAGACCACGAAGCCAAATTATCTCAGAACAAGCAGTAGACATAGCACAATATTCTGATTCTGTAGAGGATTTAGAGACTCTTGTTTGTTTCTTACTTTTCCATGATATCAGTGAAGAACCGAGAAACATGCACCAACCGGTGACTGATCGCCGAGTGTCGGGACACCCTGCCCAATCAGCATCACTATAGGCAATCAATTTGGGAACTGTGCCAATGGGAAAGAAGAGACCTCGTTGAGAGGTACCTAGCAAATAGCGAACGAATTATGCGACGAACTGCTGCTAAGTGAAGGTGGCGAGGAGAATGCATGAACTGACTTACTTGTTGAACAGCAAATGATATGTTAGGGCGAGTAATTGTCAAATAATTAAGACTACTCACAAGTTGTCGATACAATAAGGGATCCGACAATAGATCACCCTCATCGCGGTGATATTTCACATTAACCTCAAGAGGAGTATCTACCGGATTAGCTGATTGTAGGCCCGCCATAGAAATAAGGTCCGTCGCATACTTATGTTGATGAAGAAATATACCCTTTGAGGTAGAATGAACCTCAAGGCCAAGGAAATACTGCAAGTTTCCAAGATCTTTCATATGAAATGCAGTTTGCAATTGATGTTTAAGTGCTTGGATAGATGCCTGGTTAGATCCAGTAATAACCATATCATCAACATAAAGGAGGAGCAGAACAATGCCTGTAGATGTGCGATGAATAAATAAAGAGGAGTCATGTTGACTTTGAATGAAGGAGAAACCAAGTAAAGTGGAACGAAATTTCTCATACCATGCTCTAGGTGCTTGTTTCAAACCATATAAAGAGCGTTTGAGCTTGCACACACCATGAGATGAAGAAAATAGACCTTGAGGAGGAGTCATATAAATATCTTCAGTGAGATCACCGTGAAGAAATGCATTCTTCACCACATCCATTTGATAAATGGTCCACCCATTAGAAGCAGCTATAGAGAGTACAGTGCGAACAGTTGTCATTTTGGCTACCGGTGCAAATGTCTCATCATAATCAATTCCATATTCCTGTTTGTTTCCTAAGGCAACCAATCGAGCCTTGTACCGATTCAAGGACCCATCAGAATTCAATTTAATAGAATACACCCATTTACAACCTATGGGTTTGATATGAGGAGGACAAGAGACAATATCCCATGTGAAATTCTCTTGAAGAGCCTGAAGTTCCTCATTCATTGCTTTTATCCATCGCACATCTTTAACAACCTGTGAGTAACAAGTAGGAATAGATATGCTAGAGAGAGATGCAGACAAAGAAGCATGTGAGGAATTATACCTGTCTGGTGAATATCTATCGGGTGCGCGAGACGCTCTGCTAGAACGCCGTGGTGCAACCGCAATAGGATCAGGTGGCGGATCAGGGTCGAGAAGGGGGGTTACAACCTGTTGTTTGTGTTTTCTAACATATACATTTCCTGGTTTAAAACGTTCTATAGATTGAGGCATAGTAGAAAAATTGGGAAGAATAGCAATATCATTCATGGCATAAGAAAGACAGTGAAACATAAATTGATTATCAAAAAATGTTACGTTCTTAGAAATGCGAAAGCACTGGTTAGAAACATCATAACACACAAAACTCTTATGAGAGTTACTATACCCCATAAATGCGCATTGAGCAGATTGCACTCCAAGTTTATGTCTTTCAAATGGAGGTAGGTGAACAAAACACACACATCCAAAAGTATGTAAATCACTATAATCAGGCTGAATTTTAAAAAGACGAAAAAAAGGGGAGTCAAGATCAATAACTGTAGAAGGAAGACGATTGATCAGGAAGACAACTGTGGAAAGAGCCTCCACCCAAAATCGAGATGGTACATAAGCTTGAAGAAGTAAGGTGCGCATTACATCAAGCAAATGACGATTCTTACGTTCTGCCATTCCATTTTGTTGGTGGGTATTTGGACATGATCGTTGAGACAAAATACCTTTTTGCTGAAGACACTCCTGAAACTCATGAGACATATACTCACCACCAGAGTCAGAGCGAAAATTTTTAACACTTGTTTGAAATTGAGTTTCAACATATGTTAGAAATTTCTTAAACATAGAAAACGCTTCAGATTTGAACCGAAGAAAATATATCCAAGTAAAACGACGTTAATCATCAATAAATGTGACAAAATATTTATAGTGAGCATGAGAAGTTACAGGAGACAATCCCCATACATCACTATGAATCATCTCAAAACACGTGGAAGCACGATGAGCACCAGACGGAAAAAGAAGTGTTTTACTTTTAGCCAATTTGCAAACAGAACATGGCATAGAGGCATTAGAAACAACATTTTTATTTTCCAATAAACCAGTTTTAACTAAATGAGATAAAACAGTAGAGTTTGGATGACCCAATTTTCTATGCTAAT
Organism: Cicer arietinum; assembly: GCF_000331145.2. Lineage (NCBI taxonomy): Eukaryota > Viridiplantae > Streptophyta > Magnoliopsida > Fabales > Fabaceae > Cicer > Cicer arietinum. The sequence goes on from NC_021164.2 coordinate 40,787,959, forward strand.
CCTCATAAAAATTCAAAACACTATTACAAGCAAGAGATAAATGATTGAAAATAAATTGAAGTGGAAACAATCTTCCCACTTTAGGCCCCTTCGCGATCACCTTCCCCGACACCTGCTCCTGCACAAGACAACCATCACGAGAAAAATTAACATTACAATTGTTGTCCACAAATTGTCCAACAGACAATAAATTGGAAGCAAGTTCAGGTGATACAAGCACATCCCGAAAATCAGAGTTGATATCACCAACATTAGTGATAGAAATAGTATTACCATCAACAATTTGAATTTTCTGATTACCATGATAAGAATGTAAATTGTGCAAGAATTCAGAAGAACCCGTCATGTGATTGGATGCACCAGAATTAAGAAACCATGGATTCGAAACATTGGAAGACTTACCCTGAATTCCCAAGGCTGAAAGGGCAGAAAGTACCATTTGTTGAATCATTTCGGGCTGTAGAGCACCACCATTAGAGGCACTAGGAATGGAAGGACCAATTGCAGAGCTCTTAGTGGCATGGAATGCCTGCACAGAATGTTGTGTTGGTCGTGGAGGGCGCGTGGGACAATCAGAGATAATATGACTTTGATTCTTGCAATAATTACAAAATTTCATATTACAACTACGAGCGACATGTCCAAACTGTTTACACGAGAAACATTGGACTTGTCGCATATCACGACCTTTACCTCGACTTTGAGCAGCATATGCAACAGGTTCAGAAGTGACAACATCATGAAACATGGTTCCTTGAGTAAAGAGACGTTGTTCCTCTCTGAGAAGTTCACCAACACATGTATCCAAAGAAGGAACAGGATTTCTGTTCAGCAAAGCACCTCTAACAACCTCAAATTCTGGACGAAGTTTCATGAGAAATTGATCCCGCTTGCTAGTGTCGTACACAACTTGGACATCCGCGAGAGAAGTCTTGGGAACCGCAACAAATAGAATAGCAGAGTGTTCTGTCCATAAATTCAAAAATTCAGAATAATATTCTTGAATTGACAAATTACCTTGTTTGTAGTTGGCTAACTCTAGCTCCAAATGAAAACGTTTGGCAGTATTGTCTTGGTTGTAGATACGCTTCAAATAGTTCCACATTTCTTGAGCAGTTGAAAACGAGCGCAAATTATTGATCATATGAGGATCAATAGTATTGAGAATCCAAGAAATAATCTGAGCATCTTTGATTTCCCACGCATCTAACCAGCGCTGCACTGCATTTGTGCATGACAACCAACCTAACAAAGGAAAGTTAGAGCCCAAATCCTTGAAATGCATATTCTTAGGATACCCACCAAATAAGAAGGGATATAGGTGCTACTGCCCCATAAGCAAAAAATTCTAACATTCCATGGATGTAACCTTCTTTGAAAATCAACCTTACTACCCAAAAGTTGGCCTTCAGGGGGAGAGAGAACAAAACATAGCAGAATCCTAACCTTGGGAAACGGAACAACATTTGCAACATGAAATGGCACATAATTTACAGTAGTAGCAGCATCATTTGCAACATTTTTTAGAAACAAAACAGACCTCCATACAACAACAAGTTGTAGAACCAGAAATTGACCTTGTGTCTAGAGAAACAGGAAAACCTGCAACCAGATATGAGACATAACCGGAAAAAGAACTATTGGTGTACACAAGGAAGAAGAAAACTCAAAGGGAGGAAGAAATCTGTACATCTCCAAGGCCAATTCAAAATTCTGAACTTAATACAGATTTAGAAATTCTACCAGGTAATATTATTTTTGAGCCTAATGATAATTGTGGTCTAAATGAGAATGATCTTAATTTACCAATTGCTGTGAGGAAAACAGTGAGATCATGCGCTCAACATTCAATTGGCAATTATGTATCTCATAGAAATCTTTCACAAGAATACAAGGCCTTCATCACCATATCGGATAACATAAAACTTCCAAAAAATATTTAAGAAGCTGTCCAACATGTTGAATGGAAGGCTGCAGTGGAAGATGAAATTAAAGCATTGGACAAGAATGGAACATGGAAATTTGTGGAGCTGCCAGAAGGAAAAAAACCAGTTGGGTGTAAATGGATCTTCTCAATAAAGCACAATGCTGATGGGAGTGTGAATAGGTACAAAGCCCGCTTGGTGGAAAAGGGGTTCACCCAATCATATGGAGTGGACTATGAAGAAACATTTGCTCTAGTGGCAAAACTAAATTATGTTCTTGTCATTATCTCGTTAGCTGTAAATCTAGATTAGACATCAAGAATGCCTTTCTAAATGGTGAACTCGAAAAAGAGGTATACACGAAAATACCACATGGCCTAGAAACTCCCCAAACAATTGGCAAGGTATGCAAGCTCTAGAAATCACTTTACGGTCTTGACCAATCCCCACGGGTATGGTTTGAAAGACTAGCCCGAGTTGTTACGGGTCACAACTTTACTCAATGCCAAACCAACCATACAGTGTTTGTCAAGCATTCTATTGAAAGGAAGGTGGCAATATTTATTGTTTATGTGGATGACATCATAATCTCAGGCGATTATGACAAAGAGATAGAAGAACTGAAGAAATTTCTTGCTAAAGAATTTGAGGTCAAGGACCTTGGACACCTAAAATATTTTCTTGGGATGGAGATTGCTCGTTCCAAACATGGAATCTACGTATCCCAAAGAAAATACATGCTAGACCTGTTGGAAGAAACAAGAATGTTAGGGTGCAAGCCAGCAGATACACCGATGGAACCTAACATTAAATTGACAGAACAAGAAGGTAGTCCCCAAGTTGATAAGGAGAGATACCAAAGATTGGTAGGAAAACTAATTTACCTAACTCACACAAGACCAAATATTGGTTACGCAATGAGTATGATAAGTCGTTTCATGAATAAGCCCACTAAAGATCATATGAAAGCTATGACTCGAATTTTGCAGTATCTCAAAAAGACACCCGATAGAGGTCTTCACTTCTAAAAGGACCCAACTAGGAGTGTGAAAGTGTTCACAGATGCAGTTTGGGCTGGTTAATTGACTGATCGCAAGTCAACAAGTGGGTATTGCACATATGTGTGGGGAAACTTGACTACTTGGAGAAGTAAAAAACAGTCGGTGGTGGCCAGAAGTAGTGCAGAGGCTGAATTTAAAGCAATGGCTCATGGCATTGGCGAGGGAATTTGGTTGTAGAGAATGCTTAAGGAACCTTGTACAGTAAATCCCTCCTATTTAATTCTGATTTATTTATTAGATTAGGGAATGCTGTATTTAAAACCAGAATTGTAACCATTCTGATTCAAGAAATAAAAAGTCCTCTATAATTCACAAGGATGAAAGAAGTAAAATATGTATAAGAAATGGTGGGATGAGAATTAAGAACTCGAGTGCTTCTCAAGCGGCTAACCCTAGAGTCCAAACCCTAGGTCCTGCAAGGCTGCAAGTATATTCTAATAGGCCTAAAGCTTGTTAGAGGTGACGAATGTGTTTGTTATTCGGAGATGTGATGCAAGGGAGTGGTTAAATGAAAGAGAAGGTGGATCCAAATCTAATGTAAGAAGGGAGGGGTAGTTTCTGTAGGGGGTGTGAATGTAGTTGGTCTTAAGGGTTTCCTCCCTATATGGTAGGATTGCATTCTTGTATCCTATAAAGTTTGCATAATACAAATACATATGACAACTTTAGAATAACATTGAAAATAATTTACCCAAGTACCATTGAAACTGAAGCCTGAATGTACAGTAGACTATCTTCACCTCAGAAGTATGGCCTAGTAATCACCAAGGCTATGAATGGAATAATTGTCTTGAGACCTTACAAGAAATTTTATGTTTATGGATCAAATTATCATTTTGTTATGTTTGCTATTTTTTTTTTCAACTATTGTTTTCATCCTGTTGGCCCTAAGGTCTATGCTATGTTGGATTGCTGTTATGCACTATGCATGAAGTCAACTAGTCATGTGCATAAATGAAAAATTGAATATGGAAATGAGTTTCAATTTTATTTTTGATCTACCAAATTTTTGTAGACTAAGCTTTAATTATTGAATGTAACTTTACCTTTTTGTTGGATGGTTTTTAACTCGTAGCTTTGTTGCAAAGCTTCACTTTCTTTCTTTAGCTAGTTATCATTTACTTGTTTCTTCTAATCCAGTTTTTGGCCATCAAGACAATCCTGTAAATCTAAAAAGATGCCCCAGAGTTGTGGTTATTTCTTATACCATGCTTCATCGTCTAAGGAAGAGCATGCTTGAGCTTAAGTGGGCTCTTTTGATTGTTGATGAATCTCATCATGTACGCTGTACAAAGAAAACCGAAGAACCAGGAGAGGTATGCTTGGTTTCCATCTCATTTTCTGCTTTGTAAAGTATAAACACATAAAGTTTACATTATGAATAGATACATACTTCTTTTGTTTGTTATGGTTGATATGTATGTGGCATTTTTAGAGAGAAAATATCTTAGGGTGAGAACTAAGAACCCTTATTTTGGTGACTCTGCAGTATCATTGTATATCTGTAAAGCTTTTCCATTGCCTGTAGGCATATGGTTATGCTGCTGATGTCAACTAAACAAAATAACATTGGGAATTGGCATAAGTTGTGACGCTTATTTATAATTTTGGGGACTGATATGAATTTGGATGGAAGACTGAGATTTAGATTAGTGGGTTCAGAAGATCTAGATGTGGCTGGGGGGTCAAATAATCATCATTTCACCAATCAAACCTTTTTAGTTCAAGTTTATTTTTCCTTTTGGATTAACTTCTTATAGACAGAAGATTCACGTTCTTAATTTGTGTTGTGCCGTCTTGTAATTTAATGTGTTATCCTTTATGTCTTTATATCTTTATATCTTTATATCTTTATATCTTTTATTTGGCTAAATCCTAAAGAGGTATTTATATTTTTTCATATAACTTTTGTTTTAACAGATAAGGGCTGTTCTTGATGTGGCTTTGGAAGTCGAGCGTATCATTCTGCTATCAGGGACACCTTCTTTGTCAAGGTTGTAGCATAGGTCATAGCAAGCTAGCTGCATATGCTCTGATTTTAATAGTAATCATTGGATATGAAAAATCTAATTTTAAGATTTTGGTTGTGGCTCCATAGTTTTTAATTTTCTGTTCTATGTTGTAATTTGGGTTACTCTCTTCCTTTTTATTATTTAAATTTTTAATGTTTTCTTATATCTTATGGTACCTTTCTTCCTAGGTGCTGATAGACCGTATGACATATTTCATCAGATAAATATGTTATGGCAAGTATATTCTTCTTGAACATTTTCCATATTTAATTTCTTTTTCTACTAAGCCTACTAATTCATTTTCTGTGAAATGCCTCTATTTTACAGGCCAGGTTTGCTGGGGAAGACTAAATATGAGTTTGCAAAAACTTATTGTGATCTCAAATATATCAAGGGTTTCCAAGGAAAATATTTTGCGGTAATCCTGTTAGAAGAGCTCCTAATATTCTGTCTCTGTGGTGTATACACACGTGTTTATCTTGTTAATTATTATGAGTATCTTCTAGTTGCTATTTACCTTTTGCATTGTTTATATTAGGAATTTAGGATGATGACTGATGCTAACCCATACCATGGTTGGTAAAAATATTGGATAAGATATTGTTGTTGTTGTTGTAGAAAATGATCTACAATTGTAATGTTTTCTGTATAGAAATTTTCTTTCTCTTTTTTAACCTCATTCAAGTGCTGCGCAGTACTGATATTTTTAAAGATATCATAGTACTGATATTTTTTAACCTGCAACAAGTGAAAAGTGATAAAATTTATATATTTTGATCAATATTTATTTTTGGGTTGTAATTTGTTGTTAAAAGAGGAATTGATGCAAATTATGGGATTATATTACAGGATTATTCGAAGGGTGTCCGCTTGGAGGAATTGAACGTGTTACTAAAGCAAACTGTTATGGTGGGCATTCTTTATATTAATTCTCGGCAAAATCAAGTTGATTTATGAGAAACTGTTATTTAAAAAACATTGAAAGATTATTATAATATTTATTTGTCCCTAAGTATTTCTTGAGAATTTTAGAAACTCTTAAACCATGTCACATGATATGATCTCTAATTTTTTACCTGTTAGGTAGATTTAGTTTAGGGTGCAATCCTTTTTCAATGTTTATTTTATTATGCCTGCTGGATTGAGTATAACAATGTTTTGCGACACTTCTCCATGATTGTAAAGATATGGTCTTATTATGTATTTCATGTCTTGTAGATAAGGCGGCTCAAGCAACATGTGTTACAACAGTTACCTCCAAAACGCCGGCAAATTATAAGACTGTCATTGAAAAGATCAGATATAGTTGCTGCGAAAACTGCTGTTGGGGTATTGAAGATTGATGTATCTGAAAATGGAATTGAAGATATGCCGTTGGATAATTTGGATGAACATGATGGTATTGTGAAGGAATCATTGCCTTTATTACTATGTTGAACTACTGGATTTGTGTATCAGCTAATGACTCCCATAATAGCTTTCGTTCAATATTGTCTCGGGCCTCACATGTTAGGATGAAATTGCTATTTTTCTGAGAAGCTTATGAAATTCCGTGTAAATCCATTGCAACATAAAATGTAGCATTAGTTTGAATTATTTATCATTTGAATATGAATAACTGAATTGTAGTCTTAATCTGTTAGGTCTGTTAGTTGAGGCAGTTAGAGTTAGTTAGGATTAGTTGGGATGAAATAGCTAGAGAGATAGACTATGTTTTATAGAAATAATAGGAAAGGATGAGTCTAGGAATTTGTGAGAGAATTGGGGCCTTTGAGCAAGGGAGGTGTGCAAACCCTTGATGATTTGCAAGTTTGTAGAAGTATTTAGGGGACAAAATATCTATTCTTCTATTCTTTCTAATAAAATAAAATACTGGGTTTTTTATCAACTGATATCTGAATTTCAAAAGTTGGTGCTATGGATTTTGCATCTTCAAAATGTGATTTCAGTGTTTGATAGAGACGAGATTTATTGGTGGATAATCAATGTTGATCAACATACTCAGACCATTGAATGTGGAGAAGATATCAAGGGTTGCTAAAGTTTTGATTTTTGAAACACCATCCTCTCAATTGGTGGCTTTGCTCAAGGGGGAGAAACCAAAATGTAATATGACAGGTGTGGGTTGGTAATTGCTGGTGGTTTTGCTAGCGTGGTCAGTGGTGGGCGTTGGAGATGGCAACTAAAATCTGCCTGACAGTCTGCGAGACAGTGGTAGAATAACAAATTAGATTGGAATTGGTTGGAGATGGCAACTAGAATCTGCCTGTGAGACAGTGGTAGAATAACAAATTAGATTGGAATTGACCGTAGTGGTGGTAGCAATGACAGTTGCATTCAAATGTGTCAAAGGTGGTTGAAAAGATGAACATATGTAGAAAAAGGGTTGAGGCTGGAAACTGGAGATGAGACTGTTTACGGCAAACAAGTCCATTTCCAGCCTGTGTGATCTGATAACATTAACAACCAACTTTTGGATTGAGAAACATATTATTTTGAACCAAATTGATTCTAAACTTCCAAACGTTAAAACCCGATAATACCACTTTAACATTAACACACTTATTCAGGAAAAAAAATTTCATATACTCATTAAATGTTTTAACTATACTTCCATAGAAATCTCACTTGGTATTTTATGTTGCTCAAAGAGAATGCCATGCTACTTTTATTTGTATCCTATCATTTCCAAATAGTTGTGTCGCTTGATTTAAACTTTACTAAAGTGGAAGAATAATTTAAATGTTTAATTTCTTCATCCTATCTATTGGCAGGAAAGCTTACTTATCAGGAACTTGGAATTGCAAAGCTATCTGGGTTTTGTGAATGGCTTTCCTTTCATCCACTCATTGCGGGATTAGAGAATGCTTCAAAGATGATAATTTTTGCTCATCATCACAAAGTTCTTGACGGAGTACAGGTGCATTTCTCATCAGTTGGAAGCTATAGTTAATTGAAAGAGTTTGTTGCAGCTCTATAGTTGTTCATCTCTGTCAGTTGGTTAGTAGTAGATCTAACCGTGTCAGTAATTTGTTAGAATTCTATCAGAGTTCACTATAAATATCAATTCAATATTCATCTTATTGGAGAAAAACCCAATTTTCACGTTGACTAGATTTTAGAGATATGACTTGAGTTTATAAAGCTTAATTAATTCTCACCTTACACGTTGGTTTTGTGTGGTCGAGTATGAAAAAGTTTATGTTGGTATCAGAGCCTATCATAGATTCATTGTTGGGCTACCCATATTATAAATGCACCAACCCAATAGCTATGGGTGTCGGGGTGTATTACTAATGTAGAAAAACACAAGTAAAGATATGGCCTAAAATTACTCACCTTACTAGTTGGTTTTGTAAGGATGAGTTAGTGAGTTAGGTCCAACTCTAAATCTAAGAATCAAAGTGTAACCAAGACACATTGGGCCACCCACTATCTAGCCACTTGGGTGATGCTCCAGATGTCCGGTCCTAAGTATGAGCGAGTGTGTTGAGAGTCTAACATTGTATGTTTAAGTTGAAGGCATCGCTCCAGGCAAGTTTTCTAAGGATGAGTAAGATCTAACACAAAATTGAAGATAAAGCTTAGACAATCCTTACCTTACTAGCCATCAAATTATGTGGGGTTGTGTAAGGTTCAAAATCTAAGTTTTGAATTGGGTTTTTCTCATTCCAATAAAACCAGTGAAATATTTTGTTCACTTTTCTCTCAGATTCCCTCAATTTCTCATAACCTTAGGACTCTAATATAAACTAAATCCCTTCGGCTATATGTAACATGGTGTAGTGACTGCAGTAATTCACTATTCTCCTTTTTACTTTTCTCTGTTACTTGGCTGGCTACCATCATATGTCCAGTTTAGTAAATCATGCTACCAGTCTACCATCATGAAGTAATTCAGAAGTTGCTGCTTCCTTTTAAAATCACTTTGACAGTTTGTGACCTAGTTTAGTAACAAGAGTAACTCATTTTGTTTGTTTTGATTTCTTTTCCTTTCATTTGAATGGGTGATCATCATATTGCATATTAATGTTCGCCTTAGGGCTTTGATCCTCCACAAACATTTAAATTTTATTTCTGATATAAAACTTGTCTTCTGAACCCTTCAGGAGTTTATATGTGAGAAAGGAGTAGGTTTTGTGCGAATAGATGGACATACACTACCCCGAGATAGACAATCTGCAGTAATCTCATTTCGATCATCACCAGAGGTATTGTTATTGTTGCATGGGTGCTTATAAATTGTTCTTGAAATCAACATGTCTCATTCAAGATCAAGTCTGGTACAAAATCATTAATGAGCAGTTTACATTGGTAGTGAATAAGAGTCGTGAATTACTTAAAAACAACCATATTGAACATTTTTGCTAGTATCAGACTTTCGATCTTTCTGTGTCATATTGCATGTACATGTGTGGGTTCTGTGTTAAGTGTCATCTGTATCATTACATGAGTTTGGAGTACTTTACCTGCTCATCAGACTTACTTTGACTTGTTAGTTACATGTGAATTTCAGGTTAAAATTGCGATAATAGGTATTCTAGCAGCAGGTTTTGGACTTGATTTCTCGACAGCACAGGATGTTGTGTTTTTGGAGCTACCTCAGAGCCCAACGACGATGCTTCAGGTTCTGTTCGATGGAATATCACATCATAAAAGTTTGTTTATAACTATTGTTGGGTTGTAGGGTAGGCCTTGATTTCCAGTCACTTATGTTTTATCTTGTCATGACAATTGGTTATGAAAACATTGTTTGAGTTGTTGAACTGTTTGTGCAAATGAAAGATCAGTATAGCTGCCAATGATTTTATAGAAGATTGACTTGTGTAGCAAAAGGAAAAATGAAGTCCTATTGTTGTTGATTTGCAATAATAAAGGTCATTATCACGTATCAAATGTCTCTTAGTCTGGTGCTGGATGCTACAATCATCTAATGCACTGTAAACACTAAACACATTTAAAGATGATTCTCTTAAAAGGAACAAAAGGAATGGGAAACTTAGGTTCATCTGTAAAAGATACTTGATAATCATTTTGCAAAACAGCACATGGTTGATTGAATGATGCAGTTTTGATATGTATTACCTGTGGGCTATGTGATAGAGCAGAGATAAGATAGAATTAGATGAAAAGAATTATTGTATTAATTGATAAGAAAACAGAAAATGATTTCAGAGCTAATGCTCCTCAGTTAGAGAAAACAATTCTCTTACTGCCCAACCTATAAGGTGTAACTGAAAAATGAAAAATCCATCCAGCTATCTCTGCACACACTCCTATTTATTAGTGGAATATTAACTCCTATTTATTAGTGGAATATTAATTCTTATTTATTAGTGGAATATTAACTCCCTATGCCAGCTAGGCAATCATTATTTTTCTGCATTCCCTTTCTTATTCTTTCTCACATATACTTGCCATTGCTTAGGCCCCACCTCATCTCTATTTACTAAGAGATCCCCCTCATCACTTGTGGGGCCCAACCCATTCCTATCATCACCCCCACCTTCAACAGTAGCCTTGTCCTCAAGGCGCAAATCAGGGAATTGACTCTTCAGCAGCAGTTCTTCTTCCCAGGTAGCATCTCCGACATCCATGCCTTCCCATTGAATCAACCATTCTCGCTTATGCTGCCCACCATCAAACTTATCCCTCCATGACAAAACCTTAGCAGGAATAATATCCCCAGTGTCAGACTCCAAAGTGCTAGGTAATTGAGTTGTAGCAGTATAATTGCCTACAGCTTTCTTCAATAGAGAAACATGAAAAGTAGGATGTATTTTAGATGTTGCTGGTAACTGTAGCTTGTAAGCAACCTGCCCTATCTTCTTAATGACTTGATAAGGACCAAAAAATCTGGGAGCCAATTTTTGATGAATTCTATGCACCACCGATTGCTGTCGATGGGGACGTAATTTGAGGAAAACCCAATCACCAATCTCAAATTGAACTGCCTTGCGTTTTTTATCAGCTTGGTATTTCATGTACTCTTGAGCTTTGAGTAAATTAGCTTTCAATTGACGCAAAGTTTCACCCCTGTCTCTTAACTCCTGGGCTACAGCTTCTACTCTGATTTCTCCCTCCAAAAAATGCACCAATACTGGAGGTCTCCTGCCATACACCACCTCAAAAAGGGTAAACCCTGTGGAAACATGGAATGTGGTATTGTACCATAGTTCTGCCCAAGGAATCCAATGTGCCCATGACTTAGGTTGATCTGCAATAAAACAACGTAGATATGCCTTTAAACAACGATTAACCACTTCTGTTTGGCCATCAGTTTGGGGATGGTATGCCGAAGACATTTTAAGCACCGTACCTACTAGCTTGAACATCTCTTTCCAAAAAATACTCACAAACAAGGGATCACGATCACTAAGAATTGACTCCGGAATTCCATGCAGTCTAACCACCTCCTTCACAAAAATAGCAGCAATGGAGCGAGCAGTAAATGGATGTTTAAGAGGAATGAAATGACTATACTTGGAGAGACGATCCACCACCACCAAAATAGCTTCAAATCCATTACGTTTGGGCAAACAATTAATGAAATCCATAGATATCTCACTCCACACCAAAACTGGAATAGGTAGCGCCTGTAGTAACCCACTAGGCGTAGTCGCGGCATATTTTTGACGTTGACAAGTGTCACAAGCTTTCACAAAATCTTGCACCCTTTTCATCACCCCTTGCCAATATAACGTGCCTGCCATTCTCCTATAAGTGCGTAGGTAGCCGGAGTGACCCCCACTAGGGGAAGAATGAAAATCCTTAAGTAGATCTTCAATAAGTGGTGAATTAGCCGGTATAACTAATCTATTTTTGTAGAATAAGATGCCACCTTTTAAGGAAAACCCAGGTTTAGCAGTAAGATCCTTTTGAATAGCCTCCACAATGCTTTTAAGCCAGGGATCCTTTGATACCTCTTGTTGCAATTGGCTGCTCTGCTGCCAAATAGGATAGGATTTAAGAGCATGAATTTCAGCATCCTCATGTTGTCTAGATAAAGCATCAGCCACCTTATTCTCCACTCCCGCCTTATATACCACCTCAAAGTCAAAACCCAACAACTTAGCCATCCATTCCTGTTGATTTGTTGTGGTAATATGTTGCTGTAACAAGTGTTTTAGGCTCTTTTGATCAGAATAAACCACAAACCGCCTTCCTAACAAATAATGTCTCCAATGTTGAATAGCTAACACCAAAGCCATTAACTCCTTATCATAGGCCGATTTAGATAGCCTAGATGATTCAAAAGCCTTGCTAAAATACGCAATGGGATGTTTAGATTGCAACAATACAGCACCAACCCCTTTTCCAGAGGCATCACATTCAATTTCAAAAGGGAATTTGAAATTAGGCATAGCTAAAACTGGGGCAGTTGTAACAGCTACTTTTAATTTCTCAAAAGCTTCGGCAGCCGCAACATTCCATCTAAAACCATCCTTCTTTGTCAACTCGGTCAAGGGTTTAGCAATATTCCCATAGTTAGCTATAAATTTTCTATAGTAACCTGTTAATCCCAAAAAACCCCTCACCCCCTTGACTTTCTTAGGGACTGGCCATTGTAACACACTGCTAACCTTGGCAGGATCCACAGCAACCCCTGCTTTGGAAATGACATGACCCAAGTATTCAACTTGGTGTTTACCAAAAGCACACTTCTTTCCGTTAGCCACAAACTGATGTTGTTTCAAAATGTTTAGAACCATCTCCAAGTGCTGCAAATGAGCAGTCCAACTATCGCTGTACACTAGTATGTCATCAAAAAAAACCAATACAAACTTCCTTAAAAAAGGCTTAAAAATATCATTCATCACTGATTGAAAGGTTGCAGGGGCATTGGTAAGGCCAAATGGCATCACCATAAACTCATAGTGACCCTCATGAGTACGAAATGCAGTTTTATGAATATCCTCTTCCTTCATACGAATTTGATGATAACCAGATTTAAGATCAATCTTAGAGAAATAACCCGAGCCATGTAACTCATCTAACAATTCATCTACCACAGGGATAGGATACTTATCTTGAATTGTAACCTTGTTAAGTGCACGGTAATCTACACACATGCGCCAAGATTGATCCTTCTTCTTGACCAAAATAACGGGGCTAGAGAAAGCACTAGTGCTGTTTCGAATCACCCCCTGCTGCATAAGGATCTGAATCTGTTTTTCAATTTCATCCTTGTGTAAATGAGGATATTTGTAAGGCCTCACACTTACCGGACCAGCACCCTGCAGAAGTTCAATGGAATGGCTAATGTTTCTTGTAGGAGGAAGACCCTGGATTTCTTTAAATACAATAGCAAACTGATCTAACAACTTTTGCAACTCCTTAGTCTGTTGATCTGAGACACGAGACACTTGTGAACCTACCACCTCCATCAAGGTAGGCCATTCGCAGTCTGTTATCAGCCGGGAAGAAGTGATGATGCTTTGGAAAGTAGCCATCTTCTCATCTAAGGCTTGGCCAAGGAGTTTCACCATACTGCCCTTATGGTTGAACACCATAGACATTTCTTTCCAATCCATGGTCACCTTCCCCAAAGTTTCCAGCCAAACAACTCCCAAAATCAGATCCACACCCCCTAACTCCAACACATAAGCATCAAAACAAATCTGCACCGTTCCCACATCCATCTGAATTCCCTTACACCTACCCATAGTTAGGACACGATGACCATCTCCTAACTTGACGCCCAAGGGAGTAGAAGGTACCATAGGCAGCCCTAGAGCTTCAACCACCTTAGGAGATATGAAATTATGCGTGGCTCCACTGTCAATAAGAACCAAAATAGGCGCACCTTGCAAACAGCCCTCTATTTTCATTGTTCGAACCTGGTTTGGAGTGGTGGATACACCGAAAACTCCCATCCCTTTACATTCTAACTCCTCTTGTGCAATCTCTTCTTCCGACTTGGCCTCCAGCGCCACAATCTCTCTTTCATCGTTGACCACTTCATCGTCCCCCAAGATAATTAATCGTAACTACTTCGTTGCGCATTGATGGAGGGGATCCCATCGTTCATTGCAACAAAAACAGAGTCCCTTCGCGCGACGCTCATTAACCTCTGCGCTTGGTAAATGGCGAACGCCGCGTGAGTGACGGCGTGAAACGTCACCAGAGTTAAGACGTGAAGGAGGAGTAGAATTTGGAGGGTGTGTTGACCTGATTTGAGATCCAAGACCCAGCCCGGTACGCATTTTACCCACATTGTTACTAGTCTGGTTAGGGTTTGCAAATCTGTTCCCTTCCCCTTCGCGATTGGCCCAAATAGGTTTTTGAAATCAGGCCCAAGAACCTTGACCCGGTTTGTAGCCAATTGCATCGCTAAGTAACGATTACGAGGCCTGAAGGTACGCACACGAGAACGAATGTCATGACGTAAACCACCAATGAAATAACCAAGAAACTGTTGTTCTGGTAAATGGCCACACTGTGAAGAATACAATTCGAATTCAACAATGTAATTCTCAACAGATCCAGATTGTTTTAATTCCTTTAATTCTTCAAAGGGATTCTCCAAACGACCACCACCGAAACGAACGATCAACGCCTCTGTCAAACTCTCCCAAGACAGATCCTCCGTAGAATCGTGCCATAAATTGAACCAATGAATTGTAGGACCTTCCATACTGAGCTTCGTCAATTGAATTCTCACATCTACCGAAATGCGTTGTACGTCGAAATACGTTTCTGCTCGAGTGATCCAAGCCACTGGATCATCACCGGTAAACGCCGGCAATTCCACCTTCTTCGCAGCTAAACGAAACTCATCTAACGGCGAGGGAACCGCTGTAATATTATCTTGAGACGTCGTCAAAGCCCTCTGAATTTCAGAACCAATGAAGTCACATAACGACTCAATGCTTTCCTCCACACGTCCCAACCGCTCCTCCACTCCGGTGATTCTTGCGTCCATTCTGGTTTGCATGAACGTAGCAGGTTGGACCAATTGATAGAGTAGAGATAAGATAGAATTAGATGAAAAGAATTATTGTATTAATTGATAAGAAAACAGAAAATGATTCCAGAGCTAATGCTCCTCAGGTAGAGAAAACAATTCTTTTACTGCCCAACCTATAAGGTGTAACTGAAAAATGAAAAATCCATCCAGCTATCTCTGCACACACTCCTATTTATTAGTGGAATATTAACTCCTATTTATTAGTGGAATATTAATTCCTATTTACTAGTGGAATATTAACTCCCTATGCCAGCTAGGCAATCATTATTTTTCTGCATTCCCTTTCTTATTCTTTCTCACATATACAGAAAATGATAGAGCAGAGATAAGATAGAATTAGATGAAAAGAATTATTGTATTAATTGATAAGAAAACAGAAAATGATTCCAGAGCTAATGCTCCTCAGTTAGAGAAAACAATTCTCTTACTGCCCAACCTATAAGGTGTAACTGAAAAATGAAAAATCCATCCAGCTATCTCTGCACACACTCCTATTTATTAGTGGAATATTAACTCCTATTTATTAGTGGAATATTAATTCCTATTTACTAGTAGAATATTAACTCCCTATGCTAGTTAGGCAATCATTATTTTTCTGCATTCCCTTTCTTATTCTTTCTCACATATACTTGCCATTGCTTAGGCCTCACCTCATCTCTATTTACTAAGAGATCCCCTTCATCACTTGTGGGGCCCAACCCATTCCTATCACTATGAGACAACACTTGTAAAGTTTTCTTTATTATGGAAATGTCATGTAGTTTGTTTGGTGTAGTGTACTTGTAGAGTTGTAGTTGATGATGAAGTGTAAATGTGGGGGTATTTCTGATATCCAAATAACGCTTTAAATAAATAATAATTCATGTTAACATGTTTTGAAGGCCGAGGACAGAGCTCATCGACGGGGTCAAACAAATGCAGTTAACATATACATATTTTGTGCAAAGGTAATTAGGTTCTCATTGATTATAAAGATTTGGGATGAGAGCTTATTGTGAAATGCCTTTGTCAAGTCACTTTTGTTGGCATGACCGTCTGCAGGATACTTGGGATGAATCGCATTGGAAAAGTTTGAATAAAAGTTTGCATCGTGTTTCATGTACAACAGATGGAAAATATGACTCGATGAAAGAGATAAAGGTCTCACTTCAATGTTTTTTAATTCAACTATTATGTGTCTGGAAATTTTGATCTTATAGTTTGTCCAGAGTTGTAATATTCAAACAAATTGACAATTTTATGCTCTGAAATATAAATGAATACCCTCTACGATGGATTTGAATCCTTCTTCCATCTCTATCTCTCTCATTATTTCTCTATTTTTTTATCATCATCTTCTCTCTCCTCTCACCCTTGTTTTCTTAATGTAGAGGAAAGATGGAAGGAGACGATCCTATTTGCTCTACAACTTATGTGATTAACAAATAAATTATTGGCCTTTGATGATATGCAATGTTATTGTGGAATAGTTTAGAATCAATGTCTTGCATTACAAAACGAAATTGTACATATTTATAGCCACCATGTAAAAGCCACCCCACAATGACTATCAAACGGCTTTTGGTCAAAAAATTGCCACGCCATGCATCCATGGCTGCCATTTGACAACACTGACATTATGTACATTTTTTTTTATCTTTAATTGGATGCAGATGAATTCCCTTTCCAACTTATGGGATGACCAAAACAGATTGGTGGTCTTTCCAAGTGATATCATTATCGCAAGTCTAGCATTTAGTTATGTTGAATAATTTATTTGTCATTAGTTTTCACTATAGTTCTTGGACCTGTTGGGCTCTAATTTGGGTTTCAATACTGTGCAACCTTTCCTGTGTAAAGATTGTCAGAGTCCCAACTAATGAATACCTAATTAGATACACCATTTTCTTGGCCATTATCTTGAAATAAAAATGATTGACATAGGTTGCAATGTTTGACTAGTTTACTTTTTTTTTATTTATTTACATTTTTTGTTCTCTTGTATAACATCAGTTTCTTTTGGTGATGTTGTGTGGCAGGTTGAAGGTGTTTCTTATATAGACCCAACCTTGAAAATTGACAGATCTGAAGAACAATCTGCATGCAAAGATGCATCAGATGAAACAGAATTGGATAAGCAACCCTCTGCATTTAAATCAAATGAACCAGAAGCAAATCAAGATGATGAATCTGGTCTTGTAGATAACACAAATCAGGGTGCTAATATTACGGTAAGACTTAGTTTATACTTTTAGGTTGTTTTTCCTTAGTGTTATTCACTCTATTAGTTGCTTCTTTCTAAATATTGTATTTTGTTGGTAGAGTAGGTTGATAGTGTTTCCTGCCTAGATTTAGGCAAGATTTCAGTTTTGGATGAAAATCTTGATGTAGATGATTTTAATGGTGGGGATAGATGTTCTGAAGAGAGTTTCGAGGACAACGATGAAGTAATAGAGGTAGATTTTTATTGCAGCTTTCTAATGGTGCTATAGTTCATGTGTTTTGTGAGAGGGTGGGAGTCTTATTTTTCTGTTTCAGGATAAGGAATCAACTTCAACGACAGATGCAGTAAATGGCCAGCCCATTCATCCTGTTGAAACTGAAGGAGATTGCCCTAATCAAGTCAATTCTCTTCGATTTGAGGTAAAATTCATTTGTAAATATTTTGGTTTTCATTGTACAAGAAATTTCTGCTCCTGTCAGTGATTGGCTTGATTACTATAGTATTGTACATGATAGAAGCAAAGTTATCGAAACTAATTTCTGTTTATTCAAGTTTGTTTATGAAATAAGTAATAGAGCTTGCACTCTGTGGGATTCATGCTTTTCTTTGGTGTATTTGGTAAGAGAAGAATCCCACATTCAAGTGGATGTTGGTACCATTACCTATGTTATAGCCTATGGGATAGGGTTGTGTTTACAGCCTCCCTTGGTGTCATGCAAAGACTGGATTGTAATTGATAGTTCTCATGGCTGCAAAAAAACATTTGTTTGCTCTTCAGGTGAGTCCATACACTGGAAGGATCCACCTTTATACTTGCAATCCGGGCACAGATGTAAGACCACAGCCACTTTATGAAAGTTTTCGACCAGAAGACCTTGAGTTGCTGAGTCCTTCTGATGCTGATGAGAAATGGGATATAGAGTCTGCATCTGTCAAGGATAACCCTGCTTATAGGAATGCTCTTCTGGATTTTGCAAATGAATGGAAGAATTTAAGGTCAATTGAACGCAGGAAGTTACTTGGAAAACCGTTACAACTTCCTTTGGCTGTTGAATTATGCTACTTGAGTGAAAGTAATAACCACAACAGTAAGGTGGGCACACTACGCACTTGAACTCTGTTTTAGTGGATATGATCTTTTCAAAAAAAAATTGTCCATCCCTTGTAATATTATTTTGGTTCTTTGTATATATATAATGTAACAAAAGTCTACTATTGACATTGACAGGGATTAATAAATGGTGGAAGCAAACGGCGCATGACTCCTTTAACGGAGATTAGCTATACTTTACCATCAGATGCTGTTTGGAAAAAGGTTTATCTTCGAAGTGGCCTTGGTAAGAAGGAAAAAGAATACACTCAAGGCTGGAGTCTGAAAGATGAGCCACTTTGTAAGCTTTGTCAAAAGCAGTGCATGTATGTCCCAAACAAAACATGTATTGCTTTTAATATTTTATATTAGTGTACAATCTACAATTAATAATTACACTTTCAGGGGTAATAATGCCAAGACACCTGAATATTTTGAAGATCTTTTTTGTAACCTTGACTGCTATCAAGAGTATCGTATGAGAACTAGCAGCCGATTCCTTCGTCAGGTTATTCAAATCTGAATGTTTTGATTAATTTTTTTTTTATGTAATTTTCATGTCTTTGAGCTAGATTTTGAAGTAAGTGATATGAAATATTCAGGAACTTTTCCAAATTGAGCAAGGTGTGTGCACAAATTGCCAATTAGACTGTCATAAGCTTGTTGTGCATATAAGACCTTTGTCCTTGGAAAGACGACAGGGGTACATTGAAAAAGTAGCACCAAAAATTGCAAAGCGGAAGAAGATGTGAGTTTATAATAGTGAAATACCTAAAGTCAATTCTGTTATAATTTTAGCAAACAACATTCCAGGCTTGTAAAAAGACTGACTGTTCCAAAGCATTAATAATTTTGCTTATTATCTGGAGTACTCTTTTGAAACACTAGTTGATTATCTGCAGGCTTGAGAAGCTTGTCAACGACCCAAGTGAAGGCAATGCATGGCATGCTGATCACATTGTTCCAGTATATAAAGGCGGAGGTATAATTTCTTTTAAAGTCCAATCCTACATGCTTCTGTAAGAATTTTAGTATCAATTTTAAATTGTAGTGACCTGTTATTCCAGAAATGACCATTGATACTTCCAACTAAGATTTTGATATGCTCAAAGGAAAGGCCGATATAGAAATCTGGTTTTATGGGAAACATTCATCTAGTCAGCTTGTATTTGTAAACCGGGTATTAAGATATAAATATGTCTGCAAATAGTAGATGGGGCTACCATTAGCAACCCCTATAGAATTTTTTTCATATTTTCTCTCTCAAAATGTTGACATCCTGAAGTTAACTTCCAGAAACTGTTGACTTATGATGTGGGGTAATTTACCATCTGGAAGTTAACTTTCAGAAATTTAACAATGTTTCGATATTAACTTTCGAACTATTTGATTAGTTTTGTCAGGATGCAAATCTCAGATGTCTGGAAGTAATATCTCATTTTATTTTTTAAAATTTGCAGTTATTACATATTTTAAATTTTGTACTAAATTTGTTTGCTCATTTTTTGACATATTTAAAAGTTTTTAAATTGTCACTTATTTTTCGAAATTCTCTGAAAATTGCACATTAAAATAAGAAAATATAGAATGCATACATAAATAAAAGTCAAAATAAAGAATACAATGTTGGTCATGTCTTCTTTCTTCTCAGCTGATTGTGTCCTCCCTGTAATTTCCTCTACCTGCTAAAAAAAGTGACATTTTAGCTGTGTTTGAGTTTATACCTGATTTAATCAATTCTATAGGTGAATGTAATCTTGAAAATATGAGGACTCTTTGTGTGGCCTGCCATCATGACGTTACTGCTGTACAATGTGTTGAACGACGCATTATAAGAGCAAATGCCCGGAAACAACTAAAAGTTTTGATGAATGCCATGAAAAATAGTATTGAGGTATGTAGTACTAGTAAGCTTAATTCTTTCTACTGATGCATTGACACACATTCTCTTAAATATGAAAATTAATTGAAATTTCAAAATAAATATAATTTGTTTACAAGGGTATTTTTGCCATTTACATATAATATATCATATCTTTATTTACATTCTAATAAATAAAATAGAATTATTTGGTTACTGATGATATTTTAAAAAAAATTTAAATTGTTTATCTAGTACAGTCAATGAATAGTTTTAAATATAAAATTATTTCATTACTTATTATATTTTAAATATTATAAATTATAAATATTTTTGTTAATTTATAATATTTAAAATATAAGTTAATTTAAAAAAAAATTAATATGTTTCACAATGATAATTTTGTTATTTAAATATAATATATATTATATCATGTCATGATGAGATGTGTACCAAATATATGACAATAAAGTGTTATCTTGTTGGTTATCATGTGTGTATCAAATACAAGATATGATAATGTATATCCTATCCTTATCCAGCTTTACATCCTTTATCCTATCATGGGCATCAAACGAGCCCTTATGGTGTGCAGTGTGTTAGTTTGCCGTAAGTATTGGATGGCTTATCTGTATGTTATCCATATGTCAAGCATTTATCCCGTTTGGGTTAGAATAAGATTTATATTCAAAGTTTGGGTTAGAATTAGATTTATATTCAAAGGTTGATCATCTTTTAATTGACAAATGCATGTCAAATGCATACTAAAAGTTGAAAATATCCTTGCAGATCTACATTTTTGTAAAAACTTGCACATATCTACAAAAGGATTTTTTTTATAACTTATAAGTAGTTTCAAGTAGGTGTGGACATCAGTCAGTTTTGGGCCAGAATTCCCAACCTGCTTCTGCCCTCAGATTAGGCGGGTGTCGGTTTGGTTGGATGGGCGGGTGTGTGGGTGGATTGAAACATTATGAATGAACAGATAACCCAACTTTCAGTAAACAGAATTTCAAAGTCATACACAGAAAATTCTAGAAAAATAAAAAACTTCACTATTGATGATCTTCATCAAGCACAAATAATATATACAAAAAACATCAAAATATTGAACTTCATTACTTCAACATATACAAAACACAGAAATGCCGAAGATCATCAAACTCATGCCAGATCTGCTAGCGGTGGCAGTTGCAAAGATGGGTTTTAAGACGACAGAGAGGACAGTGGACAACTCTGCAAGGCATGAGCAGCAGAGTGGCAGATCTTTGTTCTGCCAAGTCGCTACACGAAACCCCATCCTGTTGCGGTTTCAAGCGGTGGCTGAAGCGCAACCAATAGCTGTCAGATAACATCCAAATAGAGGCTGTAGCGGACACTACAGTTAAACTAATTTTAAATTTGGAATAATTTTGATTTTTGGTCATTTTGTCCTGAAATAGTAGTTTTCCCAGCTCATCTTATAGCTGTTCCCTCGGTTAAGGATTAGTATTTGGTTTTTTTATCAAGCTATTATCAAGTTATGATCAGTTATATATCTCCATAATTATATTTCTTGCTATTTCTCTCCTCTTTTTATCTAAAACTCAACTTCAACTAAGACTGCATCATCAACAAAAAGTGCACTTTTGCACCATTTCTTGGATATGTTTGAGAAGCGCGTTTAACACATTATGATCCACACTATAATCATTGTAAAATGTTTTGTATTTCCACCTTGTGTTCTAACACCAATTGTATCTCCATCTTACATATCTTTGATTGCTCAAATAAGCAATCTGAACACCTAATACTAATACTAATCTATATAAAATATGCTATCACTCACACCTGACACCATTAACCAAATCATTTAGTTGTGTGATAGTAATTATTCAAAGTTTAGTTGGCTAATAAGGGTACAGTTGTAAACTGCCATGCTATATTTAAATGACTTGTGGCTTGACTCTGTCAGTTGGAATTGTGACTTAGTAAGGTTTATTTTATGATGATATTAAATTTTAAAATAGCTAACAATAACATTTAGCAAGATAGCCTTCAAGATGGTAGAGATGAAACTTTGATGACTGTTATGAGCTTTTATTCACTTCATTTTCTGTTTAAAATTCAGGATCATCGGCTTCAAGGCGAACAAGAAAGTCTACTTGACGATGAGGTTTTAGTCAAGGTTCCTGGAAGTTCCTATTCTCTTGCGAACATCCAAGAAAGTGGAGATGCAGCCTGTTAAGGATCACAAACAACTACATAAATGGTCGCAATTCAACCGAGTTTGTTGTAAATTAAAAATTATGGGGAACTGCACATGGTGCAGTTGCAACTACCAGAGATGATCGTAATCTGCTTGGAAGTGGTTATCATGGTATGGTGTACTTCGCATCAACCTTGTTTATCCTTATTTTATTGCGGTCGAACATTCTATTTTAACTGCACAGCCTATGAAAAAAATTCCTTGAGGAAATTCTTTTGAAGAATAGCATCTTGTCCAGTTTGAAAGCGAGCAATAGTTAACATGTGAACAGGAAGCACTCAAGCCTGAGATTAAGATAACCACGGAAGTGTAGTGGCAGAGTTTGGGTTCATCCTTATGTAAACATATCATTGATTTCAACCATTTTTTTGTGTATAGTGTATTAGGGAAACGTTGATCTGAAATTACATGGCCAGATTGTTGTGCCATGGTTCATGTTCTGATGAATTATATAATAGTTTCCAAATGGAAATATAATATTGAAATTGTACATTTATGTAATACTATCGAACATGTAAAAGAATATCCATTTTTTTCAAAACAAACAGATATTGGATGGAATAAAGTGACAAGGACTTGTCTTCTGTCACATGGGGACATAGTAGGCTTTAACTAAAAATATGGTCTTCATTAAATTAAAAAAAATGTTTGATAGCTGTAATTGTAGATATGCTTTACATAAATTTCGACAATTATAAAAATCCAACCTGCTTTACATTATGATATAGCTGCCTCCACTAAGGCATTACTTTTCACCCCTTTGCTTCTAAACAAAACAGCCTTTCATGTTTCAGAAATATAGTTTTAGAGAGTATAAATTATCCAAAAGCGTTTTCTCGACAATACAAAATCAGTGTTTTTCTAGATAGATACTACATCTGAACTCATGTTTAGGGGTGAAAAGAGTTTTCGTTCTACAATAATGCTTGTGCACTAATCCTTGACCATCATTAAAACACGAACCTCATTGGCAATTGCTGCTGATACATGCTTGTGAAATTTTCGTTGGCTATGGAGAACCCAAGCATCCAACTACTTATCATGCGCAAGACCTATGATGGACTATACATCTTCAAAGTTGATGTGATCATGAATTCATTTATAAAAAATAAACACCCAAATTAGTATTTATGCACATGAAGTTTATTGTACCGATTTAATTTTTGTTTAATTGCTTTGGTATTATTCTCAGTGCACATGGTTTTTAGTTAACTCCTATTGGTCCAAAGATTTGGGTCTCATTCATAAGGGATTTGATTTGGAACTATATCACAATTTTCATTTTCAATTGGCTAAAGATTTATCATTCAACTATTATAATTTGAAAGGCTAATTCAAAGGCTAAACGGTTATGGAAGAAGGTCATCGTTCAACTATTATAATAATGGTGGGATGCCTGAATTTTGGGGTGTAATTTTTTACTCTTAATTAGCCCGTTTAAGTTTAAAATTATAATATTAAAAATGCTAGTTTGCTATGGTTAGCATTAGAATTAGAATTTAATTTTGGTTAGTTAAATTTTAATTAGGTTATATTTTATTTATTAGAGTTTGAGTCAATTGAAGCTATACTCTATTTTATGAAATGAAGAGATAATTTGACTGAGTAAAAAAATTGAGTTTATTCTCTTTAGGTTCTTTTGAGCCATCTTTGAGCTTTTCGATTTTTCTATAACCGGTTTGGCATCTTCCTTATTTATCAATCATATATTGTGGCATCTTTCACCAATTTCACCACCGCGACTCCTAATTTGGTTCGGATGGCTGCAATGCACGTATCTCTCACAAGACATCTTGTAAAGAAAATATTATTCTTTTGTTTGGCTTCCATGATTAACCACTAAGAAATAAAAATTTAATCTTGGCAAACAACTCTCAAGAAAGATGAGTAAAAATTGAAACTTTTAATTTTTATTTCTATTCTCTAGTCTTTTTTATAACTAGTGTGTAGTCCGTGCCACGTATAGGAAAAATTATTCGATCAATCAAAATGATATAATTTACATTCACATTTATATCTATTATAAATCATAAATAAATAAAATATTATTACAAGAGAAACAAAACACATAATATTATATATAATAAAAAATAAAGTGTGTTTAAATTATAATTTAAAATGAATATCATAAATACAATGAATGTTGTTTGGGATAATTGATTATACATTACGAAATACTTCATGATAAACTACATTAACAGTCTCGTCATAAATTTGATCTTCATCATTTAGAATGACAACTTCACGATATAATTGTCCATGTGTGAGAACTGGTTAAGGAAAATATATGCCAAAACTCTTATTACTTATCATTGTGAAACAAAGAGTCAATGAAAAGTGTCTCTTCATAAACATAAATGGTAAACCCCGAACACTAAGAACCATATTCATTATTGGAATTGGAATTTTATTGCCCGCAATTTTTCTTGTGATGAAAGTTTCCCCTAATTAATTCTTGTCCAATTGAGTGATTATAATTTTTGTTTCATTACACAACCTAGAAGCTTGATCAATATTCCTCATTAACATTGTAGGACAACCAACTTTAAGTATCAACTTGCGATTTGGAATACTTGAGCACATAATTTCGTTGAAGAATTCAACAGTGAACCATTAACTTTGTAGATCATTTGCATTAGATTAACATATTGAATATGTACTCAGATATTTCATTTATTCACCTGGAATCTATGACAAGAGGGTATTGTTGACATGCTCGACATCATCCAAAGTTAGAGCAAGGATCCCTTATTCCTGAAAAAAGTGCAACATCATGCATATTCTTTAAACTTTTTAGGATAAGTGAAATCTATAATGGTGCGTAAGGGATCAATTGTGTCATGTATAAATAAATCATCTAGAATTTTGACACATATTTTGTCATTCTTGTCGCCATAATTGTCTCAATTCCCTATTAAAATAACCCAATCAGCAAAATTCTTGGCATCACATTGTTCATCAAGTATGGTTGAAGCATGTAGCTGCATATTGGTCGGAAACCTCAAGACTTTACAATACTTCCATAAGATCGAAGCGTTGATAGAAGCAATCAGTATGTCTAGTCTCGAACCTCTTCGAACTACAAACAATATATGACTAAAATCACCACCTAATACAACCGAAATTCCACCAAATGGTTTGTGTTTTTTGTCTACCCCAATGGAATACTTAATGTAGAGTGGGTTGTACGACCTCTTAGTAGTAACAATGATACAATGCCACCTGATGCCACATTAAGGACTATGAGTCCTTTAGAACGCAAACCAACTGACAATGTTTTCTAGATAAAAGTTTTCCCCGCCCCGCTAAAACCGTACAGAAAGAGAAATCCACCACGTCCAGACTCTATAGAACCAACAATTTGATCATACACCTCTTTGTTCAGTGGTAAACATGTTTATAAGTTCATAATAATACCTAGTCAACTTATCTCTATCGTAATTGAGTTGATATCCAATAAATTTATTTCCTAAATTATTTCCGACTGAAATATATGGTACAAGCATGGATTTAAGATTCTTAAGAGACCTTCTATTTATGTGCAGAAATTTCTCTATTTCAACTAAACAAAGGTTCTTCAATTCTTCTTCGCGAATTTGGAAATTTGTATTGTATGTTACCATAATCTTGTCTTCTGGTTTGATTCTAATATCAACAATGAAGTTAACAATGTAACTGTAATACAAAGTTTTTAAGAGTCGTTAGGAGTAACACGAAAATTATGCATGATGTAGACTTCATCTTCCTTAGTAGTAGCTAGTTTCAAAATTATGGATAAAGTCACGACAAACTGTTGCATGTAATTTATATCCCTATAACAAAATAAAGACAATTAAGTTAGAAACTATCTTATAGGTGTGATAAGAAGAGAATTGAATGTAATATCAATATATACACTCACATTGTAATCTATTAGTACCATTTCCATCGAGAAAGGTAATGAAAAATTGACCCAATCTGCTACCGTCAATAATTTCAATACTTTTGCAATGAAGCACCAATCGTCCTTTTGCGAGTTAACTTTGTTAATTCTATGGTATTTGAGTACCATTGTGCTGAAAACTTTCTGACTAAATGTGTAGTGGTGTTAAAGCTAACACAATATGTATGACCTTTGTACTAAACAATAAAATCAATGACACACTATATAGAATAAAGTTATAGAATAAAATATTGTTATAATCAACATAAAACAAATTACCATATTTGTATAGATGAATCGGGGAAATCGGAAATTGAATGGGAATAAATTGATTAACAATCAATAATAAATCATTGCTTGAATTTAGTATTGGTATACTAATCAGCAATGTTACATATAGGGGTGAGAATAGACTAGGTCAGACCAGACTTTGAAAGGCCTGAGCCTGACCTACGATTTATTTTTTAGGCCTAAGCCTGGCCTGACTTTTTTAAAAGTCTGGCTTGACCTGGAAGCCTTTTTAAAAGCTTATTTAAAATAATTTTTAAAAAATATGAAACAAACATCCTTTAAACCCTAAAAAACAATTTTTTGTGTCAAATAATAGATTTTTTTTTTCCTGAAACAAACATTCATTATTACCTTTTAAACAAATATGGAAGACTACTGAGTGATTGACTAATTGAACAACTACCCAATATGAAATGACTACCAAATATGGAATGCTACCGAATATGGAACAACTACTGAATATGGAATGCTTACCGAGTAATTGCTTAATTGATATAATTTAAAATAGGAAATAATATTATTAATATAATAATAATAAATAATATTAATAAATGATAAAATATATATAGGCTGGCCTGTCAGGCCTAATAAGCTTTTTTATAAGCCTGAGCCTGACATATTTAAATAAATAGGTTTTAAAAACGGCCTAAGCCTAGCTTTTTATTAAATAGGCCAGGCCAGACCAGACCATAAATAGGCCATACCATAGGCCCCTGACGGACGGCCTAGTCTATTATCATCCCTAGTTACATAGTACGATTTGTTTTTTCACGAACAAATCAAGAAAGCTAAAATTTTAAGTTAGGACAACTAACAATACATCGAGGTAGATTATAGTTAAACTAATTAAAAAATTACTCGTATGACATTTGCCTTTTGTTATTATTTAAGATTGAATCAATTAGTATCTGTATACTAATTTATTAGTTTATTATTATAAGCAGTTGTATATAGTACTACTCTATATCAAGCTATAAGAAAAAATGAATTAAATAAATTTAATGTATTTGGTCTACATTTCTATATTATATTTCCACTCCAAACATATCACTTTAATAATATTAATATTAGTATGTCTAATTATTTTGTAAGAAGATGTGGGATATTTAAATAATATTTTAGGTATTTTTTTATTACTTAGAAAAAGCAATTTTTGGTGGTACTATTAATATATGTTTTTTGTTGTTGTATAGTTTAATTTTGGTAAATTCAAATATGGTTGTTTATCAAAATGGCCTCATTATAGAAAGGGTTTGGGCTTGTATCCACAATGGTTATCATATATAGAATGGATTTAGGGAGCATCTATATTGAAAAAAATGGGTACAAAATCGGGCATAGTGACACAAATTTTCAGATATTAAAATAAACTAAATGTTATCTTTGAAGAGATTGAAAAATATTTTATTAAAAGTATTGTGTGATATTACATTTTAGTGCATTTAAAATTGAGAAATGATTATGTATTGGAAAATAAATTCATAATTTAAGATGGACAGTTTCTCTTCAATGATGTCATGTCGACTGATTCTCATGTTAAATCTATTGTTTCTTTATCTTCAACAACTCCAATAGGAGAATTATATTCAATATCTGAAAATTTATTCAACATATCTTACACAAATGATGCAAATAAAAATTATTTAATAATCATTATTTTTAATAAACCCACAAAATGTAAACCAACAAATTAAGTTTATTAGTTGAATAATTTATTTGCTTGAGCAATTCCCAAACAACAACAACCCTTTCAACAAATCCATCCATAACTATGTTCGACTGCGATAAACAAATGTATTAATGACATATTAGCCAACTAAAAAAATAGATTAGTATTTATCCAAAAAAACATATATACATATTAAATTTAGAAATTCAAAAATTAAACTTGAATGACTTTCAACTTTGCAATCAAGTCTGGGTTATTTGTGAGTTTCTTGGCTCTTTATGATATTTTAAATCGAGTTTCACGACTCACATTCGAATCAACTTTGAAAAGAAAGTATAATCTACCGGATTATAAATTTCTTTGGGAACGATTCGAGAAGAAATATCCTATAACCACTAATCAAATAAATAATGTTAATATGTTTAATATATAGTGCTTGTGATACAAAAAGGACGAACATACATATCCCAAATTTTTCAATCAATTCTCATGCTGATTTTTTAAACAACATGGAAGCATCTCGATCAAATATAACGAAGGTTGTTGAACCTGTTGTGTCATTCTCACGGAGTTTAATTCGATAGCGAGAGGAAACATTCATAACATGTTTGTTACATTTTCCACAATAATATATGCACTCATCAGGGATTACTTTCTTATTGCATATGCCGACTGTGTACCATCAGTCGTATGTGTCAACAACATGTTTTACGGTGTCACTCCTAGCAATGAATATAAATGTATAAATTCAATTGAAAACAACTTAAAAAATAATTTATTTAGATAGTTTATATGTAAAATAAATATGTTATATATAAATAATAAACTAATAATTAGTCATAAAGAATCATACTTGATTCCTTTGAAACATTTCAAATAATTCGACGGGACATTTCAAATCCCATGAAATTTGAAATCTTTTCAAATTTCCATCACAAAATTATCCAAACTTGATTAGTTTGAAGCATTTTAAATCTTTTGTAAAAATGTTTAAAATGAAAAAAACTCTAACATTATCTCTGTAAGAAGTGATCATGGATGAAAATCCATAAATGCTTCCATTAAGAACTTTTTTATTTTATGAAAATGGTATTTGTCACAATCTTTCTTGTGCAAGAACTCCCCAACAAAATGAAGTTGTTGGAAGACATAATAGAACTTTACAAGAAATGACTAGAATTATTTTGAAAGAATTAAATGTTGAGAAATATTTTTGGACTTAAGCAATTGACACTTGTTGCCCCAAGGCACGTATCATTCACAAGACATCTTATAAAGAAAATATTATTCTTTTGTTTGACTTCTATCGTTAACCACTAAGAAATAAAAATTCAATCTTGGCAAACAAATCTCAAGAAAGAATAAATTACTTATGTTTTTGATGAAGACAAAGACCAAAGAAAGTGATCAAGTTGCAAGCTAAAAAAGAAGTCAACAACCAAAGTTAACTATAATCAAATATGCTAGAAGTCTTTTAATGTAAAGGTACATGATGCAATCTAATATTCTTATATTTCAAATGTACATGAGAACCTTTCATTTTAGCATATGCATCAAAAGAATTTTCAAAGTGTCAAAATGCATTAACAATGTTTGAAAATAAAAGTCTTTGATAAAAATCAATGTATTCGACTACAACATGTTGTAGCCGAATACAGACTCAAGTCAGTAGCTAAAATTGAACAACTGTATCCAACTATGAGATGGTGTATTCGAATACAAGTACCAAGTCAGTAGCAAAAACTGGACTTTTGTATTCGACTACGAGATGGTGTAGCCAAATACAAGTGCTAAGTCAGTAGCTAAGACTACACATTTGTATTCGACTACAACGTGGTGTAGCTGAATACAAAACCAAGTCAATGGTAAAATTCACTCAACTGTATTTGATATACAAGAATGTGTATTCAAATACAAGCTTTAAAATTCAAATAAAATTGAACATTACAAAGAGGTGTATTTGACTACACTCATGTTGTAGCCGAATACAACTGCGAAACAATGCAATTTTTCAGTTCAGATTCAATCTGGATCATTGCATATGTTCATCAAATCTCTAGGAACGATTACCACTAATCTGAAGTAATGTCTAAAGAGTATAAATACCTCATAGCTTCAGACTTAACATCATACTCTTCTCCAAATCTTTTCATCAATCTAAGAACAACTTTGAACAAACTTTATGAAATATTTTGATTTATTCAAAGTCTTAGTTTCATATTTCAAGTACATATTTTACATTGTCATATCATTGATAAAGGTTATTTATTGTACTTGAAATTATATTAGATTGTTATCATTGTACTCAAGTGTCATACACTATTGATTTTAGTCAAAGTGATTATTATAAAACCATTCAAGTTATTGTGTAAAGTGAGGAAAGTAGTGTTGTTTCTTGAAGTTTTGTAAACTAAGATAATGGTGTGCTATCTTAGGGTGATTGTTAGAAGTTTGTAGTAGAAGTCTTAAAGTTATACTTGTACTTATTCTGACAAATAGTGGAAAATCTCTAGTGATGTGCAAGAGGACTGGATGTACCATTGGTTATAAAGGAAACCAAAATAAACTGATTCGTTCTTTATTTTTCTACCATTTAGAGTTTTTCATACATCATTCCTAAACACAAAAATAATCCACTAAGTCTCTAAAAACCAGAAAATTTATATACACCTAATTACCCCCACCATTCTTAGGCGCGCCTCTATACTTACAATTGATATCATAACAGGTTCTAGTAATTTGCTCCTCGATCCTTATTCATGGCTTTCGCACAACTAATTTTTAGAGATGGTGGTAGTAGCAATAAACCACCTTGCTTCGTTGGAGAACACTATGACTTATGGAAGATATGCATGCAACCATATCTTGAGCCACAAGGAGATGATATTTGGGATGCAGTAAAAAATGGTCCTTATGTCCCAAAAATAGTCATCGACAATAAAGAAGAAAAAAAGATAAAAGTGTCATGGACAAATGATGACAAAAGGAAAGTGTTGTTTCATAAAAAAAAGCCAAAAATATGTTACAATCGGCACTTGGAATGGATGAATACTTTCATGTGTCTCATTGCAAAACCGCCAAAAATATTTGGGATACTCTTGAAGAAACTCATTAAGGAACTATTGAGGCAAAACATTCTAAACTCAATACATTATCTCAAGAATATGAACTATTTCGAATGCAGCCCAGAGAATCTATTCTGGACTTACAAAAAATATTTTCTCATCTTACCAACCACTTGACGACGCTTGGCAAGATCTTCACTAATGATGAATTGAACCTCTAAGTTCTAAGATAATTAACAAGGGATTGGCAACCTAAAGTAACGACAATTTCTGAAAAGAAAAGCCTATCAAGGATGTCTCTTTCTGCACTTTTCAAAAAACTTTAAGAACATGAAATTGAACTTAGAAGGCTAGAAAAGAATGAAAGTCAAGAAAAGAAGCCAAATAACATTTCCTTAAAAGTAGAGTCAAAAGACCAATCAATGATGAGAATTCAAATGGAGATGAAAACACTACCTTCCTCGTAAAGAAATCTGGTAAGTTCCTTAAAAACGATAAAACTTTTAAAAGGAAAAAAGTTTCAGGAAGAAGGATGTTTCCACTTCAAGCCAAAACTTCTCTTGTCTTGAGTGTGATAAGCAAGGACACATAAAGACAAAGTGTCTAAATATTGTCGAGAAAATTGCTCTCAAGAAGAAAGAATTCAAAAAGGCGTATATAGCATTGGAGGACATTGAAGTCAGTTCATCCTCGGATTCGGAAATTGACGAATGTGAAAATCTTGCTTTGATGACATCACACCAATCTGACGAAGAAGAGGTTAGTAACAAAGACTCCTCTCATAATAATGATACTAATAGTGAATTAATTTTTGAGTGTAATGATGCTCAAAATGCAATTATAGAATTACTTATGGAATGTAAAAATGTGTACAAAATAGTGTCAATTCAAAAGAAACAAATTTCATCTCTTAAAGAGAAAATTGACACTATGAAAAAGATTCTAAAAAATTAAAACATAATTTTACATGCAATAAGTGTAACTCTCTTTGTTTCAAAATTGTCCAGTTAAATAGAGTCATTGAAAGATATGAAAAGGGACAAGTTGGATTGAAAAATGTTCTTAATATGAAAAGATATTCCAATGACAAGAGTGGTCTTGGTTACTCAAAATTTGATAAACCAAGTATAAATAAAACCATCTTTGTTAAGGCAAGTGACCAATCCAACAAAGAGAAAGGTATAATTATCCAAAAAGATCATCGATACTATAAGAAGAATGTTATTCAAAAGAAATATCATATACATCCATATAGAAGTAAATCTACTCCTACATGCTTTTATTGTGGTCTAAATGTCCACACACCTAATGCTTGTCATTTTAGGAATTTTGGTGTTCCAAATGGGCATTATGTGTGGGTCAAGAAAGGTACTAATCCTCAAGGACCCAAAGCACTTTGGGTACCTAACAAATCTTGATCTTATTTTGTAGGTATGCACACAAAGTACCTCTAATATGTGGTACTTGGATAGTGGATGTTCAAAACACATGACCGGTGACAAAACAAAATTTTCAGCTCTAACTCTTGAATCAAAAGGCTATGTCATAACAACAAGGGAAAAATTTTGGGCATTGGAAAATTTGGTGCAACCCCATCTCCTTCAATTGAAGATGTTCTATATGTTGAAGGATTAAAGCACAATCTTATTAGCATTAGCCAACTTTGTGACAAGGGTTACAAGATAGCTTTCAACAAAGATGAATGCATTATCCAAAATGAAATATCAAATGAAATCCAGTTTGTTGGTAAGCGTTTTTGAAAAATATTTTTATAATTAATCTTGATGATTTATCCTTGAAAACGAAATGTCTTATGGTAAGTGACAACAATGATGCATGACTATGGCATAAAAGATTTGCACATATCCATATAGATCATTTAAACAAGTTAGTCAAGCATGACCTTGTTGTAGGCTTACCAAAGATGAAATTCATTACGGACAAATTATGTGATGCTTGTCAAAAGGGTAAGCAAACTAAGATTTCCTTCAAACCCAAGAATATTATGTCAACCTCAAGACCACTTCAATTGATACATATGGACTTGTTTGGTCCATCAAGAACTAAAAGTCTTGGTGGAAATTCATATGGACTAGTAATTGTTGATGATTACTCAAGGTTCACTTGGACCTTATTTTTGGCAAATAAAAATGAAACTTTTAAAGCATTTGAAAATTATGCCAAACTAGTCCAAAATGAACAAGCAACAAAAATTGTATAAATAAGAAGTGATCATGGAGGATAATTTCGAAATGCTTCTTTTGTAGAATATTGTGAAGAAAATGGAATCTTTCATAACTTTTTTGCACCAAGAACACCTTAACAAAATGGTGTTGTTGAGAGAAAGAATAGATCATTGGTAGAACTTGCAAGGAGCATGCTAAGCGACTCAAGTTTACCAAAATACTTTTGGGTAGATGCTGTAAGTACAACTCGTTATGTATCCAATCGAGTAATAATTCGACCAAGAAGACTCCCTATGAACTATACAAAGGTAGAAAGCCCAATATCTCTCACTTTCACATATTTGGATGTAAATGTTTTGTGCTAAATAATGGTAAGGAAAACCTTGTAAAATTTGATGAGAAAGCCGATGAAGGTATCTTTATTGGTTACTCATTATCTAGTAAAGCTTATAGAATTTTTAATAAGAGAAATTTGATAGTTGAAGAATCTATGCATGTATCATTTGATGAATCTAACCCCTTTAAAGAGGGTAAAATTGTCTCTTGTGATGATGATGATTTTATAAGTAATGATATAAACAAAGACAATCAAGTTGATCAAGCAATTCAAGAGAATGAAGTCAACATTGAGCCGCAAGATCAACATAATCTTCCTAAGGAATGAAGAACCCATCAAGATCACCCCATTGACAACATTATAGGTGATATCAACAAATGGGTTACTACAAGACTCAAACTCCAAGATGCTTTCTTGAATATGGCATTTGTTTCTCAAATAGAACCTTCCAACATTAGTGAAGCACTTAATGATGATTAATTGATACTTGCCACAAGAAGAAATAAACTAGTTTGAAAGAAAAAAAGTGTGGGAACTCATTCCTAATCCTGGAAATAAACACATCATTGGTACCAAATTGGTGTTTAAAAATAAACTAGATAAAAATGGTATAGTTGTTCGAAACAAAGACAAGGTTGGTTGCTTAAGGATCCAATAAAGAAGAAGGGACCGACTTTGATGAAATATTTGCTCTGGTAGCAATGTTAGAAGAAATCCGTTTATTACTTGTTTATGCTTGCTCTAATGAAGAAGTACATGTCAAACAGCCACGTGACTTTAAAGACTTCAAGAACCCTTCACATGTCTTCAAATTAAAGAAAGCTCTTTATGGTTTGAAATAAGCTCCAAGAGCTTGGTATGACAGACTAAGTAACTTCTTATGTGAACGAGAATTTGAAAAGGGTAAAGTTGATACGACATTATTCATTAAAGAACTATTGATCACACTTTACTTGTTCAAATATATGTTGATGATATCATATTTGGATCAACCGATAATGAAATATGTGAAGAGTTCTCATTAATCATGCAAGGAGAATTTGAAATATCTGTGAGGGTAAATTTAAATTATTTTCTTGGATTTGATTGCGTTTCAGCAAGTGTACTGAATCGTTGCAAGTCATAATAAAACGGTAGTACCGAGTGTCGAACTCAAGGATTGTGTTTTACTATTGAATTATATTTGATTACTAGAATTGAACAAAAAGGTTCCCAAGTTGATTGAAATAATGTTTGAAATTAACAACAATAATAAAATTGATCTTTTATAATGAGAAAAATGTCAGGGATGAGTTTCACTTCGAATCCAACCTTGGTGTCTAATTTGATCCTAGTTACTGAATTCCTTTATTGAATTATTACCGAATTCTCTTTATTATTCTTGCCCTAATGTCTTAGTGACAGAACCTTTAATTCCAAAGTAACCCCTAATTCCTTAGTGGATTTAAGATTAGAACTAAGCATTACCGTATAGAAATTCTCTTGTAAATTATTGTTTTGCAACTAATTTAATTGGTTTCATGACCTGCATCTATCCCTAGACTACAAATTCATGAATTTCTCATCTCAAGCATTCGTAAAGTCCACTTCCGTTTCAAAATACAAATCATAGAACATTTTAATGTTGATCAAGCAATAAAAAGCATTAATCATAGAGATGAGAAAAACAATTCAATAAACTCATTCATATAACTAGAAATCAAATCAGAAAAATAAGGGTTTCATCTGGTTACACTCATCCCTATCAAATAGGGTTTAGTTACTCATGACAGAGATACAAAAGATAAGGATTAAAGAAGAATTACAAGAATGATTCATGGATGATTCTTGATAAAACTGCTTCAATCGCGTTCGAAACGGCTGTCTTTGAGTTTCTATGCTAGGGCACAAGTCTCTCAAGTTCCCAAGAGTCAAAAAGATCCCTAAAACAGTAAAAATCTGCGTTTTTATGGTTGCTGGTGCGCGTCGCGCGCCCCAGGCGCGGAAAAACACGCTCCAGGCGCGCGTTGGCAGAGTCCAACCTTGCGAAATGCGCTCCAAGCGCTCCAGGACGCGTTCCAGGCGCATTTCATATGCTGTCTGATGTATTTTGCTTTTTTCTCATCTTTTGCGTCTGAATTGGGTCCCGGTGTCTTCATGCAAGTTGTAGATATGGATCTTAGCTTTCATTAGCACTTGGAGTGACACTAATTGGACATCTAGAACTCCAGATATGGCTGAAATACTCCACATATGTCATGTTGATTTTTCACCAAAATTCAGCACTGCACTAAAACAAAACGCAATGTAAAATTACGACAAATTCCTACTTAATCAACGAAATAAAAACAAAAAACATTTTATTAACTCAAAGAATAAAAATCAACAAAATGTATCAAATAAATCCTTAATTTAACTGATGATTGAGGATAAATAAGACTAAAACAGTGGGAAAATATGCATATGATGAAGAGTCATCAGGACTCCACATTATACAACTCAAAAATGGCATCTTCATAAATCAAGCAAAGTATTGCAAGGAAATGTTAAAGAGATTTGTGATGGACAACATCAAACAAAGTGCAACCCCTATGGGCTCCAGAACCTATGTAGATAAAGATGAATATGATATTTCAATAGACATATCAAAGTATCGAGGTATGATTGAGTTTCTTTTATATCTAACGGCCAGACGACCATATATTATGTTTAATTTCTGTTAATGTGCAAGGTTTCAAGCAGATCCTAAGGAATCACATCTCGTAACAGTAAAGCGAATAATGAAATATTTGAAAGGAACGATCAATGTTGGCTTATGGTGTCCAAAAGGCATTATATGTAGTCCAGTTAGTTATTCTGATTATGACTATGTAGGATGTAAAACGGACCGAAAATGCACAAGCGAAACTTGCCATATCTTAGGTAATGCATTAGTATCGTGGTCCTATAAAAAGCAAGCTTGTGTGGCCCTAATACTATTGAAGCAGAATACATAGCAGCAAACAATTGTTATGCACGAATTCTATGGCTCAAGCAGCAGTTATATGACTATGGACTTGATCTCAGATGCATCTCACTAAGATGTGATAATACCAGTGCAATCAATATCTCGAAGAACCGAATCATGCACTCTCGGACTAAACACATTGATATATGTCATCACTTTTTGCGAGATCGTGTGCTCAAAGGCAATGTTGAAGTAACATTTGTGGATACACATAATCAACTAGCATATATCTTCATAAAACCATTGTCTAAAGACTCATTCTACATGATACAAAGAGAACTTTGGTTTTTAAATGAAAATGATCTCTAATGCAAGGTATCTATACTTTGTAAGTCACTTCTCTTCAAAATATAAAATATTCATTTGATATGTTGATAAAATTGATTCTTTGATTTTTATGTGCTGTCTAAAGATGAATATGTGCTCTACATGTTGTCTTTTTAGTGAAAATTCGGCTTAAAAACAATTTTTGACATCATAGCCGAATTCACATTGTCAGTATTCGAATACATGTTTCTAGAAAATCTTGTATTCAAATACAACTAATGTGTAGTCGAATACAGAGTCGCAATTTCCCTAAATATAAGCTTTTACACGTTTTAGGTCATTTTTCATAGTTTTAGTAGTCGAATACAAATTTTCTTCACTTCCATTTCTTCCAAAATCTCATTCCATCTTACATGCAACAGTTACCTAATCACTATACTATCATACATTGCATCTAAGATCACTCCAAACTAAAAAGTGACACTTCAAACTCAAATTTCCCAAACCCTAAATCCCCATTTTTCGAAAATCAAAAAATCTTCACTTTCACCATGGATGCCTGGAAAAGCGGTTCCAGTACAAAGCATGTTGTAGTGGGTCCTTCAAAAAGGAGAGCTATAATTGATAATGTGGCAAACTTATCCCGATTGCTTCATTCACCAGAAGAAATCGTCTGTTTCCGAACCTACTACTCAAACAAAATGTTTATCACTTCTAAGTATGGTACTCTTGATTCTTTCTATGCTTTTAAGTTTCCTAAGTTACTTAAAGAACAACATTTATAAGCTTTCATTGGTTATAATGGCCTCATATATCCTGATTTAGTTAGGGTATTTTACTATAATCTGTAGAAGGAAGGGTCTAAGTTGGTGTTTCAGGTAACAGACAAACACATTGAGTTAGAAACTCAAACTATTGGAGAAATATTGCAGCTACCATTTAATTGTTCAAAACCTAGGCCCGAAAATTTGTGTGAATGGGTAAATATTACCAAATATGATGTTTATGTTTGATTGTGTCGGTTTGACAAAGACACCATGGAACGTAAAATGGCACAAGTTGGTTCCGACTTTGTCAGGCAACAATATGGGGTTGGAAATCTGACCGTATACTACAGGCTATTGCATTATTTTCTAAGTGTTATTATGGTTCCTAAGGCAAACAATTACTCTCAAATATTTGAATTTGAGCTTTAGATCATGTTTTTCATGATATAAGGATATGATCCCAACTGGTATTACTTTGTATGCTCTGTCCTATTTGCTTCCAAGGATGCTACTGGTTTACTTTATGCAAAAGAGGTCATCAAAATCTTGGATCATTTTAAAGTGGATTTTTCAGGAGAATTTAGGTATAAACCATCCGAAGACAATTTGTTCGATTTGAACGTGCTTTTGAGCATGAAGATAATGTGGAACGAACATCTTTAGGCCTATATCCATAAAGGCGATCTTGGCCAAACATCTACTACTATCTAAGATGACAAAGACGCTGATGAAACGACATCTGATGATGATCACGTTTCAAATAGCATGGTCATGGACAAACTCAACTCTCTACAAACCTTCATCACTACACAATTTCAGAATATGAACACTTTCATCAACAACAGCTTTCAAACAATGGAGACCACTATTGCCCAAACCCATGAAACTTCATGAACTCAATAGCCTATCCGTCAAAATTGACAAACTTCACTTCCCACCAGATGATCATATGTAGTTCGATACTGAAATTGAATTTTTTGTAGTTTGTTTGTCTTTGGTTGTACCTCTATGAATATTGTTTTTGCATGGGGATGTAAAACATGAACATGTTTTAATTTCAACTATGTGATGTTTTTATTCCCTACCTTGTGTGATGTTTTTATTCCCTATATATGCTTTGTATTTTGTTTGTTGTTTTTCCTTCTTTTTGATCATGTCAAAAGGGGGAGAAAATTGGTATGTTGTTGTTGTTCAAAACTTTTGTAGGTCTTCAAAGTGTTTAGGACATAATGGCATGAACTCAAGCTCAAAAGGGGAGTAAACATGTATTACGGGGGAGATAAATTAAAACGATCAAACGCTTTGAAGTCTCACCAACAACAAAGTTTTGTCATTATCAAAAAGGGGGAGAAAGTAAAATACTTATGTTTTTTAAGAAGACAAAGACCAAGGAAAGTGATCAATTTGCAAGCTAAAAAAGAAGTCAACAATTAAAGTCAACAATTGTCAAATATGTTGGAAGTCTTATAACAAAAAGGTACATGATGCAATCTAATATTCTTATATTTCAAACGCACATGAGAACCTTTCATTTTAACATATGCGTCAAAAGAATTTTCAAAGTGTCAAAATGTGTAACACCCCGTTTTTCAAAGCGAGGGTGTATTTTTTTTTCAAAAGAAATTAAACTAAAACAGAGAAATAAATAAGGAAATGCCTTTGAATAAATAATTGAGTCATTATAATTTACAAGCAGCGGAAAAGTTTCTCCAAATATAAATCCGAAGCATTTACACAACAACAAATGGTACATGGAACCCATTCAAAAAAAAGATGTCAAACTGACAATATTAGTATAAGTACAGTTTTCCAAATTAAAATACTGCAACCCAAAAAGAAGGACGTCTAGTTCCTATACATCAACCTAATCTGATCATCCTACCAAAAACTATACACCCTGAGTGATCTCCACGCGCCCCGTGAGATCCTCCTACATAGCTCCAGGATGAGCATTCCCATCTACATTACCATCCGTAGGGTATAAACCAGTAGGGTCGTCCTGACTCTCATCTGAGGGCAAAGCCCAGATTTCCACAATAGTTGTAAAGGGTCACCAACCGAAATTAACAGATAACACATAACATTTAAGTTTTAAATGCACAAAATAACCTTTCAACTAAGCATGCATCTTAAAAGGATTTTCCATATGCTAAAAGTTCATATAATGCTTGCCAATTAACAATAACAAAATGTTAAGTAACCGAGACATTAAGAGATTCCCCCTCCTTAACGTCCAGTTAACTTAAACGGTTTTCAAAACAAAATGTTAAGTAACCGAGACATTAAGAGATTCCCCCTCCTTAACGTCCAGTTAACTTAAACGGTTTTCAAAACAAAATATTAAGTAACCGAGACATTAAGAGATTCCCCCTCCTTAACGTCCAGTTAACTTAAACGGTTTTCAAAACAAAATATTAAGTAACCGAGACATTAAGAGATTCCCCCTCCTTAACGTCCAGTTAACTTAAACGGTTTTCAAAACAAAATATTAAGTAACCGAGACATTAAGAGATTCCCTCTCCTTAACGTCCAGTTAACTTAAACGGTTTTCAAAACAAAATGTTAAGTAACCGAGACATTAAGAGATTCCCCCTCCTTAACGTCCAGTTAACTTAAACGGTTTTCAAAACAAAATGTTAAGTAACCGAGACATTAAGAGATTCCCCCTCCTTAACGTCCAGTTAACTTAAACGGTTTTCAAAACAAAATGTTAAGTAACCGAGACATTAAGAGATTCCCCCTCCTTAACGTCCAGTTAACTTAAACGGTTTTCAAAACAAAATGTTAAGTAACCGAGACATTAAGAGATTCCCCCTCCTTAACGTCCAGTTAACTTAAACGGTTTTCAAAACAAAATGTTAAGTAACCGAGACATTAAGAGATTCCCCCTCCTTAACGTCCAGTTAACTTAAACGGTTTTCAAAACAAAATGTTAAGTAACCGAGACATTAAGAGATTCCCCATTCTTAACGCCTAGTTAACTTAAACGATTTTCAAAAACAAATATTAAGTAACCGAGACATTAAGAGATTCCCCATTCTTAATTCTCATTTAACTTAAACGATTTTCAAAAACAAATATTAAGTAACCGAGACATTAAGAGATTCCCCATTCTTAATTCTCATTTAACTTAAACGATTTTCAAAAACAAATATTAAGTAAACGAGACATTAAGAGATTCCCCATTCTTAATTCTCATTTAACTTAAACGATTTTCAAAAACAAATATTAAGTAACCGAGACATTAAGAGATTCCCCATTCTTAACGCCCAGTTAACTTAACAATTTTCAAAACAAATATTAAGTAACCAAGACATTAAGAGATTCCTCATTCTTAATTCTCATTTACTGAAACGATTTTCAAAAACAAACATTAAGTAACCGAGACATTAAGAGATTCCCCATTCTTAATTCTCATTTACTGAAACGATTTTCAAAAACAAACATTAAGTAACCGAGACATTAAGAGATTCCCCATTCTTAATTCTCATTTACTGAAACGATTTTCAAAAACAAACATTAAGTAACCGAGACATTAAGAGATTCCCCATTCTTAACGTCCAGTTAACTTAAACATTTTCCTCAAACGCACATTAAGTAATCCGAGGTATTAAAAGATTCCCCATTTTTAATACTCGTTTAACTCTAATGGTTTTCAAATTTCACAACAAAACCAACTCAAAACATTTTATCAAATTCAATTCACAATCCACACCAAAACACATCAAATTTCATCTGTATTAACTTAGAACACCTCAAATACGACGAACACAAATCAACACAACATAACACCCAAATACATCAGACTTCATTTACTCATAATCATACACAAGTGAGTTAAAATTCATTTGCCACGAAACATTCATCAATATCGTCAAAACCTAACTCTAAGATTTTACCCACAGAACCTTAGATTCATTTTCCCTAAATCAATACATTCAACCCTAACAAATTCCTTTCCACACAACTACAGATAAGTCCCTAAATGCAAACTAAAAATTTGGAAGGAGCCATTACCTTAACGTTAGCTTTAACGTGGGTTTCCGGTACCGCAAGTAAAACCGGTAAAATCTTCGCTCGCAACGTCGCCTCCAAATTGGCCCCCTAGCACCGTAGCATGGTAGTGAGCAACTTTCCCTTCTAACTCTTCGCGAAATGAAGCTTAGATCTAGAAGAAACGGAGGGGTTTGTGTTTGAATCTCTAATACCGTTTTTCTTCGTTTTCGAATCAAAGAGGAAGAGTGAAGTTAAGAAATCCTTGTTCTAACACTCACCCAACCTTGGGTTACTAGTCTTGAAGAAAAGAAAGCAACGAAAATGAAAATGGGAGAAGGAGGGAAAAATGGGTCGCGGGTGGCAGAGGAAGAAGATGGAAAATTGGATTTTCCTTCCTTTCTTTTTCTTTCCTTTGTTTTTTCCTTTCTTCCTTTTTCCTTCTTTCCTTTTTATATTCTTTTTCTTTTCCTTTTCCTTCCTTCTAGTTTTCCTTTCTGTTTCCCTCCAAACAAACATATCTATATAATAAATATAACTTAACAAATATCTCAAAATATCTAGATATTTGTTAAATTACCATTTCACCCGTAACGCATTAAATTCTCTGTAAAGGATTCACCGCACTTAATTCAATTTATTTATCGACGAGAAATTCTAATCAGCATCAAAATATCTTTTTGATTATAAAAACTCCAAAATATCATTAACTTTGGCTAAAAAGTCTCCGAGCCAAAATCCAAAATACACCAAAAATACATAAAGGGTACTTTAAAATTATGGGTCTTACAAAATGCATGAATAAAGTTTGAAAATAAAGTTTTTGACAAAAAATTAATGTTGTATTCGACTACAACATGTTGTAGCTAAAATTGAACATCTGTATTTGACTACGAGATAGTGTATTTGAATAAAAGTACTATGTCACTAGCTAAAATTAGACTTTTGTATTCGAC
Organism: Cicer arietinum; assembly: GCF_000331145.2. Taxonomy (NCBI): domain Eukaryota; kingdom Viridiplantae; phylum Streptophyta; class Magnoliopsida; order Fabales; family Fabaceae; genus Cicer; species Cicer arietinum. The sequence continues at coordinate 40,830,768 of NC_021164.2, forward strand.
TGCAAGATGGTGTAGCTAAATACAAGTGCTAAGTCAATAGCTAAGATTACACACTTGTATTCAACTACAACATGGTGTAGTCGTATGCAAAACCAAGTCAGTGACAAAATTCTTCGAATACAAGAATGTGTATTCGAATACAAGCTTTAAAATTCAATTAAAACTGAACGTTACAAAAAGGTGTATTCGAATACACTCCTGTTATAGTCGAATACAACTGCGAAACAATGTAATTTTTTAGTTCAGATTCAACCTGGATCATTTCATATGTTCATCAAACCTCTAGGAATGATTGTCACTGATCTGAAGTGATGTATAAGGACTTAATGTATTACTCCTCTCCAAATTTTTTCATCAATCTAAGAACAACTTCGAACAAACTTTCTGAAATATTTTGATTTATTCAAAGTCTTAGTTTCTTATTTCAAGTACATATTTTACATTGTCATATAAATGAGAAAGGTTCTCTATTGTACTTGAAATTATATTAGATTGTTATCATTGTACTCAAGTGTCATACACTATTGATTTCAGTCAAAGTTATTATTATAAAACCATTCAAATTATTGTGTAAATTGGGGAAAGTAGTGTTCTTTCTTCAAGTGTTGCAAACTAAGATAGTGGTGTGCTATATTAGGATGATTGTTAGAAATTTTGTAGCAGAAGTCTTAAAGTTAGACTTGTACTTATTTTGGCAAATAATGGAAAATCTTTTGTGGTGTGCAAGAGAAATGGATGAACCTTTGGTTATAAGGGGAACCAGGATAAACAGTTGTGTTCTTTATTTTTCTACCATTTACAATTTTCGATACAACAATCCTAAACACAAAAATAATCTACTAAATCTCTAAAAACTAAAAAATTTATATACACCTAATTCACCCCCTCTTCTTAGGTGCGCCTTTGTACTAACATAAAGATGAGTAAAAATTGAAACTTTTGATTTGTTTTTTCCTTTTTAATTTTTATTTATATTCTGAATTTTTTTATAATTCAAACATAAATGAACAATTAAGGAATTGAATATTGCTGAAATAAATGGTCCAAAGGAAACCTGACTCTGATACTGAATGATAAGTGCCACCCACTCTTCTTTCTTCTTAATACCTCTTTTCTTCTTAATTGAAGAAGGTGCTTTAGGGTAATTCTTTTGCCCCATAATCACCTTCTAAATATTTTTTCTCTTCTTTTATCTAAATAAATAGTTTGCACATAGATTTACTTTTTCGTTAGTATTTTGTTTATGATTTTATCGTCTAAGTGTAGCATTATTTTGTCTGTCTTCTTGGTACGACATTATTTAACTTTTTGTATTGTTGTTGTGCATGTTTGGTTCATGTTGACATATGTGCTTTTAGTAGAGTATGCAAAATATTTATATTAAATACAATAGAAAGAAAAGTAGAAATAAAATTGTATTGATAGAATGAAGGAAATTATTAATTACAATATGTGTGAGATACTATTTATATAAAGATCTCAAAGTGACTAATACAACCAACTTGCAACTAATCTAACTAAATTGCAATTAATTTAACTAATTTGCAACTAACATAAATTAACTTTAATATCACCAGAATATGGAATGTGGTATAGACAGTATTTCCAACTTGGGATGAACTTTACAATCTAAGAAAAAGAAAATACAATGACTAAAATACTTTTTAAAATACTAAAAATACACCGAGTAAGATTTTTAGATTTCTAGAATATGGACAAAAAATATGTTTTTGAATGCTGGAAATATATTGGCTAAAAGATTTTTCGAATATATATTCTTCACACTAATTAAGAACAAGAAATATTATAATGCAATCTTACTTCTCTTTTTGTTTTTTAGTATATGGTGTTCGAGTCTACATCTTCATGCAAGATATTTTCTATTAACTTGGACTTTTAATTGAGAATCCAATTATAGATTTTTTTATTTAAAAACAAGAACAATCTTGCTCTTTATTTTTTGGGTCCGTAGATGAAATGGTAACCAAATTTGCACACAACTGCAAGGTCTTGATTTCGAATCTTTAACATGGTATCCAACCTAATAATATCAACATTTTTCGGTTGAGTTAGGTCTTATGGATATATTCTATTGATTTGAATGAATGAATATCGTTGGTCAAAAAACAAAAAAATTTCCCGGTATTATTATTATTAACTCTTAATTGTGAAAAACAATTTTTTTTTTTAACAAACAAAAAACATAGGTATATTCTTCTTCATACATTAAAGGGGTGGTTTAGAGCCATTTTATGGTATGGAATAATCCTTCAAGTTATTTTATTCATTTTATTTAAACAAGTGGTTTTTTTACATAGATTTAGTTTTTCTGAGTGCGATGTTTAGTTTGTTCGTCATCATAGTGTGATGTTGCTTGCTTTCCTGTCTAAGTGCGATGTTCACAAGATAACAAACACGTTATGTCGGCACCATACTTAGTAAAAGGTTTACAGAGACTATCACCGAATTCAATACTCTTTGAACCTTATATATGATTTGTCAATATGTAATTGAATTGGTCACATCAAAGAACACCTATAGTCGATATGAGCGAACACCAACAAATATTTTTTTCGAAGACAGACTGAATTAAAAACCATGGATCTTGTATTATTCTTGATCATTGACTATACGTGGAAGAGATTAGTTTGGTTGTTTAAGATTACTGTTTTAGTTTGATTGACTTTCATTGATTTCTAAACTATTTTTTGTGTATTATTGACGTATTTTTTTGTTGTTTTAATTAGTTGTAATATCAAAATATAGATTAAAAATGTCCCAAATCATGATAAATCTACTTATACTATTCTTATTTGCATTTGAATGAAGGTTATTTATTAGTAAAAAAAATTATATTAACATAACTAATTTATTTTTCATTTGGGTCAAGTATGTTAAAAAAAGTTACATTATCTTTCCAACAATTAGAGGATGATTAGCGTCTAACAAAAAAAAAATGAATCAATGAACATGAAAGTTGCACTATATTTTCAACAATTAGAGGATGACTAGTATCTAACAACCAAACGAATCATTTCGTCAAAATCGAATCAAACCAAATAAATTCGACCTTTATACATTCGAATATTAGTTATACATTATTTAAAATCAATTAGCTGAAACTTGAACTATATTAAACAAACCATTAATAACTATTTTAATAATGCAAAATATTTTCTCCTCATCTATGTAGATAAATGACCAAAATAAAATACAATTCTACATATCAATATAGAAAATTAAATATTAGATACATCATAATTTTTAGTGTCAAAAACTTTCCTCGTGAGAAAATAAAATCACGGGACCTAGTCCATTAAAATATTCTACTGTAATAATTAATGATACACCACAATCCTACTAACTCTAGGAAACATTAATGAACAATAGCCACCACCAAAAGGTGGAAATCTAACAAAATACAAACAAGCTTTCACTAAAATGAGTATTCCAAACTAACTCAGAGAAGATAAAACTACTTTCAATATTGAACTTGTAGATCAAATAAAATAAGTTTGCTACAAACCCATTACCACTAGATCCAAGTTTTCTTCCTTCTTTTCACGATGCTGACATTGCTGCTCCACTTTTCTTTTTCTCTGGTATGCTGTTGTTTCTTTCTTTTCCCCTTTCTGACTAAGTGCTACAACACTTGTAAAAATTAGGGATTTACTTCCCTTTGTCTCTTTTTGAGCCAAGCCCAATTAAGCTACCTTATTCTTTTTTTTTTTCTTTTCTTTTTATAATAACATAATACTAATAATAAAAGCTATTAGTAAAATTGGGTTCCATTTGAAGAGTGAGTACACCCAACAAATCTCTCCATCACAACTCAAGTGGGAAGGTATTTCTCAACCATGTTAGATTTCTTTCTACAACATATAATATTCAACATAGGTAAATTATTTGTCATCATATATGAATCATTCTCATCAGTATGGATCTTCTCCTCCAAAAAATGACTTCATCTCCAGCGCATCTTGAATTCAATGATATTGTACCTCAATGTGCTTCGACTTTGCATGAAAGTTCGAATTCATGCAGAGATGGGTCGAACTCTAACTGTTGCATAATAACACAAACTTTCCTTTCTTGAGGTCTAACTATTGTGGTAATTTTTTCATCTAGAAACGTTATTTGGAAGGTTCAATTCCTGCAATGTAATTGGCCTTAATAGTGGATAAAGCAACACACTTTTGTAACCTTGATTACCAAGACACTCCCCCTGCAAAAGCCATCATATAACCAGAATTAGATTTTCTAAAATCAAGATCACTTGTCATATTTGAAAGTGTAGAGCGAGAAACATAAGAAAATGAGGGATTGAATTGTGTTTTATTTTAAAACCATTTATAAGAAGACTAAAGTAAAGTAATGAAAACAGAGCGGATAAAAAGAAAAACAGAATAACACAACCAATTTATCTTGGTTCACCGCCAACATGATAACTACATCTAGCCCCTTCAAACTGAAGGATTTAATCTACTAATTCATACCGAATCATATAACACCCCAAAATTTATAATAAACTACTTTATTAAGTAAATATTATTTTAGATCAATAATTTGGTGTTTAAATTATATTATATATATGTTGATTAGTTTTATGATTAATTTTCTTTATATGTGTGTTTTCTATGATGTGTTAATATGTACATATTTGACTAAATGGATAATATAAATAATAAATATTATAATTGATATATTTTTTAAAAAATAATAGTATTTTAATGTATATATTTTAAAGATTAAGATTTTAGGCAATTTTACGTGTATATGTACTTTCGTTGTTAATGCAACGTAATATCATACAAAAACCACTTGACCTAGGAACCGCACACTTAATCAGAACAAAATGAATTTTTCATAAGGTCGTAGTTCTTCAAACTAACTTGGATCATGAACAAAACATTTGTATCCATACACTCTCAAATGAAGATAAGAGACACATTTCCCTATCCACACTCTATTTGGAACATCATCATGAAGTGGGATAGAAAGAGAAAGATCGATAAAATCTACTCCAATTTTCATTGCTTCAACCAAATTTTTTTTTTGTTGATAATTTTGCATGAGAGGGCATAAACCTAATTTTATCATTAATCATATGATTCATTCTGTTTACAACACCATTATGCTGATTCATCTTTGGAACCGTTTTTCAATCTCGATATCATGTTCTTCACAATACTCTTCAAACGAATCTTTGTATTCATCACCATTATCTTATCAGATACATTTCAATTTCCTTTCCATTTCTCTTTCAACACGTTTATGAAAGTGCTTGAAGACACGAAGTACTTGGTCTTTAGATTTCAAAGGAAAAACCCACACTTTTATAAAATGGTCGATGATAAAAGTATCAAAATATGATGCACCACCAAGAGATTTATTATCCATCATGCAAACATCAATATGAACTAAATCAATTATATTTGGTCTCATGTAATGACTAATATTATGAACAGAAACTCTATGTTATTTTCTAGCAAAACAATGAGTACAAGTTTTTAGATGCATACCTTTCTCAAGATGAAAGCTTTTCTTTGGAAGTATGTTGAGTCATTTATCACTCAAGTGATCAAGGCTCAAATGCCATAAATCAGAAGAGGCATATTGAATTGCATTCACCACTTTCTTGCATAGCTTCGTAGGCATCTTATTGAGAGAAATGAAACTTGGCTACCATTAGAGATCCATTGTTGACTTTACATATACCACCACCACCAAAGTAATTGTGAAATCACTGAAATATCCAAGGCTTTCACTAAAATTAAGTTGAGACGAATATCAGGAACATGGCTAACATTCTTCAATTTAAGCTTACATTCAACATTTGTTTCAACCCAAACATCTCCCATACTAATAATTTTACACACTATTTTATCTCCCATTTTTACCGTGCCAAAATCACCAGCGCTATAAGATGAGAAGAAATCACGCTTAGGAGTAACATGATATGAGGCACCTGAATCAATAATCCAAGTTGAAACCTGACATGTATGGTTTATGGAATTATCGTCACAAACAATGTAGAAATCATTAATAGATGCAACAGGAGTTGTATCTTTATCATTTGTCTTCTCTTTGTCTTCATATTTTTCCCTTGATTGGTCTCTCTTAACAAACATGCAATTTCAATTTCTTTTAATATGACCCTTTTTGCCACAATTGCAGCATATAACTTCTTTTCTAGTCCTCGACTTGCTACGACTTTCTAAGTTTTTGCGCCTAAGGAAGTGTATATATTGAATTCTCCCTCATGACTTTGTAACTAGTGCTTCTAACTTTGAGGAAGAATTAATCAAACCGCGCTCATTTCTTAGAGCTTCTTCATTTAACTGTTGACATTTTCAACTTTTCATTCAAAGATGAATTGGTCAAGTCACAGCCAGGACTTCTCAATTATCAAGCAATAAATTTAAAAATAACAACACATGTAACTCATCGTCTAGTTTAATAGTTGTGTTTGTCAACTAATTCATTGTAGTATGAAAAATCTTCATATGTTCTGCCATTGAATTCCCATATTTGTATTTCATATTCACCAACATTGGAATCAAGAATGTTTTATTTTGCATATTCGTTTCCTCATACAACTCTTTTAATTTCTCCGCATCTTCTTAGTGTTTGATTCAGTTTCTACATGTGGAGTATAAACTAAAATCTAACCATTGTCTCGTCAAGGCCACTACCTTTCTATTCTCTTTTTTTCCAATCACTATTAGATTTATCTTTCGGTTTAGTGGTGTCCCCCTCAATAAGATCATACAAATATTTTTGTATAACATATCTTCCATGAGAATCTTCAAAAGTGTGTAATTAGTAGATTAAGCTTAATCATATTTGGACCTTTATTTTCCTCCTCAATTTAATTGCACAAATCAAACCAACCGAGCTCTGGACGTCACTTTGTTGGGAAAAACTTGAGATAATTATCTCAATAATGTGGAATTTTTTCCCCCACTTGTGGAGATAAATGGCCTAAAGAAAATACAATTCCACATCGCAATAACAATTGACAAACAATTAAATATTAGACACAATAATTTTTAACGTGGAAAACTTCCCTCAAGGTTATAGAATAAAAACCACGAAACCGAGTCTAGTAAAACCTTCCAATATAATAACTAATGGGTAGACTAGAGTCTTCCAAGTAACACTAGAGAATGTCAATCAACAATATCCATCACCAAAAGATGGATACCGAACAAATAACAAACAACCTTCCACTAAAATGGGTATTCCAAAATAACTCTCATAGAAATAACATATTAAAATTGTAGATCAAATGGAGCAAGTTGGCTACACACTCATTACTACTAGAACCAAACTTTCGTCCTTATCTTCATAGTACCGACATTGCTGCTCCACTTTTCTGTTCCTGTCATGTGCCTCTGTTTCTTTCTTTTTCCCTTTCTCACTAAGCGCTACAACATTTGTCAAAATTAGGGATTTACTTGCCTTTGTCTCTTTTTGGGTCAAGCCCAATTAAGCTACCTTGTTCTTTTTTTTCTTCTTATCTTAAGGAGTGAACCTACCCAACAAATATTCCCTTCACGACTTAAGTGGCAAGGTATTGGTTAACCACTCGACTTTCTTTCTACAACATATCATTTTCGACACTGGTAAAGTTTTTTTCATCATGTCTAAACCATGCTCATTAGTATGGATCTTCTCAATAAAAAATGACTTCATGTCTGACGCATCATGTATCCAATGATATTGTACCTTAATATGCTTTGACTTTGTATGAAAAGTGGGATTCATGCTGAGATGGATCACACTCTAACTGTTGTAGAATAACACATACTTGTCTTGCTTGAGGCCTATCTCTTCTACGAATTTCTTCATCCACAATAGTTCTTTAGAAGCTTCAATTGCTGCAATGTACTCATTCTGAATAATAGATAAAGAAACACACTTTTGTAACCTTGATTGTAAAACCACACGAATCTCCTGCAAAAGTTACCATATTACCAGAAGTTGATATTCTAGAATCAAGATCACCTTCCATATATGCATTTGTGTAGTCATCTAGCATAGTTTCACCACCGCTAAAGCATAATCATACTTTACATCAAACTGCCGACTATAAATGCATAAGGAACCATTTTCATCTCTTCTTTTTGTTTTTCACTTGTAGAATATTGTTCTGAATTCAATTTGAAATTGTTGAGCAAGAAATGGGGGGGGGGGGGGTTAATTGTGTTTTATTTATAAAAAAAAGGGAAGGTTTTCATCAAGAATAAAATAGAGTAATAAAACAGAGTAAATAAAAATATAAGCTCAAAAAAACATAAGCCAATTTATTTGGTTCCCCTCCAACAAGGTAGCTACGTCCAATTCCTTCAAACTGTAGGATTTAGTCAACTATTCACCGACTGAATCACACCTTCACTGAACACCTACAAGTCAACCTACCTATGTTCAAGTTTTCTCAACCTTCTAACTTAGTACAACCAAGTTGTTGAGGGATGGAGTCACTACTAGGCTATATTACAAACATAATATGTTTACGGGTTTACATACCTATGCTCTCAAAAAGTATAATATCTCTCACCCATTAGAAAAATAATAGGGTTAAGTACAAGGGTGCATAGACGATTATATTGTGTTTTCCGCATTACTTTTAATGTTGTTTTCCAATGATGATTGCACGTCCTTTTATAGAGACACCTCAGGGTTATTAGGGTTTCTGAATGTTATCGTAATTGCAAGACAAGATGATTTTGTGTTTCTTATAGATTAATTCATCATTAAAATTGTCCACATTTTTCCTTATAATTGATTTTGTGTTTCTTGAAAAGGAAGACAGGAAGAGCAGAGGTTGCCAGGATCAGAGTATGCCACACGATTCTTAAGACCGATAATAGATTCAAGATGTTGAACAAAGGATAATAAAATTTGACTTCTTACAAGCGTTGACTTTATATCAAAGCATGGACTTGTATTAGAGTGTTGACATTTTATTAAAGCATTACCTTGAATCAGAGTGTTGACTTTCTATAAGAGTGTTTACTTGTATTAGAGCATTGACTTTCTATCAGAGTGTTCACTTTATATCAGATTATTGACTTGAATCAAAGTGTTGACTTTTTATTAAAGCCATACGATCACATGCTTGTCACAATTATCAGATGTAGAATTATCATAGCGTTGCTTGCAAAAACTAATTATCGGAGGTGCATTTATGAGCGCGTTCATCAGACACAAAACGATTTTCAGAGCATTGTTTTGCTATTCCTTTTAGTTGTCCAATCATCAGAGTATGATGCGTAAAGTCATTTAAGATTACACGATCAAGGAACTACACACTTAAATAAAACATTAGTGCTTTAAATTGTTCCCACAAAATAATCTTTGTTATCATCAAAATTAGTAAGGGACATAGTTCTTCAATCCAACTTGGTTCTAACATAAATGATTAGCAAGTGGATTACTAGCAAGTGTGCAATTGCTCATGTTAAACCTCTATAACACATTCTCATGATATTGATCAGTGTAATTGTATTGAGACAACTACAATTTACCATTTTTCCTGTCATGAGTGATTCTCATGCCAAAGGCTTTCTTTGCATGGCCCTAATCTTCTGGAAAAATAGATATTGAGCACTATATAAGTGAAAGGATTCATAAATCCGTTACCTTAAGATTTTGATTAAGGTGTGTGTCCAACCCACTTGCGTGGTTGCTCTTGACCTAACAAACTAAACCATTATATTTTATTATAATATCTTTTATTTTATACTATATTTGTCTTGTTATCTTCAGAAATATGTTATATTTATTTTGTATTCCATAATCATTATATATTATATAATTTTTGTATTGTAGTTTATGTTAATAATAGATTTTATAGATTTAGTTTAATATTAAGTTTAATATTATGTATTCAATACGTTATATTTATGTTAATAAAAGATTTTTTTTATAGATTTTATAGAATAAGTTTCTTCATTTAAAATAATGTCAATCTGGATGAATTAAATCAATAAAAACATGTTCTTCACCGGCTGGGTTTTGTTTGGATTTTGTAAGAAAATATTGAAAAACACTAAACTTACCCAATTATTATTTTTCTTCAACGCCTGACCCACGCCTAGATGGTTATTAAATAAATTTTAATAGGTAAAGTATGATGCCCTCCCGAAATCATAGTTTATATTATGATATTGTCCATTTTAACATTAACACATCTTCAAGTGAAAGTTTGTTACTTTCAGTATCATTGGTGACTAGTTTTTAGTTTTTTTTTTTTTTTTAATATAATTTAGAAACAATATAAATTTTTAAAATCTACTTCATTAGCGTTAGAACTTTGTCTAAAAATATTGTCTTACTACTACTATTTACTAGTCAACAATATATTTTTATCATTATTAAAAAAAATAACATAGTTTCATTTGCAAGTTATTAAAAAAGAAAACTATGAATAAACTTGCTTTTTGGAAAGGTTCTCTTTTATCTATTATGTAGAACAAGAAAAATTGAATGGTGCTTGATTTTAAAACTATTTTAATAAGATAAAATTTAAAAGAGATGAAAACAAAGCATATAAAAAAAACACATAACAATACAACTAATTTATCTTATTTAATCATCAACACAATAGCTACGTCCAATCCCTTCAAACTAAAGGATTTAATCCACTAATTCACCTACTGAATCACACTTCCACTAAACACCTACTAGTTAATTTGACAGTGCTCAAGTCTTCTCAACTTTCTAGCTTTGTACAGTCAAGCAGTTGAGAGATGCAGCCACTACTGGAGTAGATTACAATTAACATGGTTTAAGGGTTTTCAAAATAACTCTCACAAGAGGGTGTGTACAAGGTTGCACTCTAAAAAAATATTTCTCAGTACTTTGAAAAAACGAAATATTAAGAGCAAGTCTATAGAGACGGTTGTATTGTGCTTATTGTAATACATTTTTGCGTACTGTACAATGAGGGTAGCATGTCCTTTTATAAAGAGCTTTAGGGTTTCTGGTCATTGTTCTAATTGCAAGAAAGCAACGTGTATCGTGAAGTTTCATATCAAATCTTCAGAGATTTATTCACCATTAAAACTTTTCCAAAATTATCCTTGTAATTGATTATGCGTATCTTGATGCTTAGACAAAAAAAATTAGAGGATATCATGATCAAAGTATGTCACAGAAACATTCATACAAATAAATAGATTTAGGATGTTAAGAAGATGATGCACAAATTTGTCTTCTACATAGAGTTGACTTTTCAGAGTGTTGACTTATATCATAACATTGACTTTTTGTCATAGTCAGATGATCGAATGCTTCACAGAAATTATCAGAGCAGACAATCACTTTCTTGTCACACTTACGAAAGGAAGGATAATCAAATGATTGTTGTAGTCATCAAAGCCAAACTAATAAGATCTTTTCTTGCATTAACAGAATCACCATATGCGTATTTTGGAGCGCGTTCATAAGACTCGATACAAATTTTAGAGGGGAGTCTTTGTGTTCCTTTAACTAAGTTCAAACATTAGAGGAATGAAACATAAAGTCATATAAAATAAATCTGATATAGTAACTTCACACTTAAACAAAACATTAGTATTTTAAATTGTTCCCATAAAATAGTTTTGTTATAAAAAAATCAAGTAAAGGTCATAGTTCATCATCTTATCCAATCTCCTCATTTTTTATGATGACAAACATCTATTTTTGTGAACAACTTTTAATTTTAATAGAGTAAAAATAATATAAAATAACACAGCAAGACTCCCCTTAATATATGCATGTTTAAATGTAAGAGTGACAAGAGATATTTTGATAAGATAATTGATAAGCGTCAGTAATTAATTGAAATGAGAATTGAAACTTTCATTAAAAAGATTTTCAAAACATATTGTCCACATTTTGTCAACAGGCAAAAAGGGTAGAGTAGGAAGATAAATACAACAGAGTGAACACAAAAAAATACAAACAAGCAAACAAAAAATACAAGGAATTAAGGATTTAGTTTGGTTAGCCTAGCTAAAATTAACTTTAGGGTAGTTTGAATATTATCCTAATTCTTGGTTGTTTGTTGCATGAACGACTCAGTCTTAGCTTCCATGCAATCAAAGTCTTCCTTCTTAACATACAGGGAATGATCAAACATAGGGCCAGAGGAATAGATAGATAGATAGATAGATAGATAGATAGATAGATAGATAGATAGATAGATAGATAGATAGATAGATAGATAGATAGATAGATAGATAGATAGATAGATAGATAGATAGATAGATAGATAGATAGATAGATAGATAGATAGATAGATAGATAGATAGATAGATAGATAGATAGATAGATAGATAGATAGATAGATAGATAGATAGATAGATAGATAGATAGATAGATAGATAGATAGATAGATAGATAGATAGATAGATAGATAGATAGATAGATAGATAGATAGATAGATAGATAGATAGATAGATAGATAGATAGATAGATAGATAGATAGATAGATAGATAGATAGATAGATAGATAGATAGATAGATAGATAGATAGATAGATAGATAGATAGATAGATAGATAGATAGATAGATAGATAGATAGATAGATAGATAGATAGATAGATAGATAGATAGATAGATAGATAGATAGATAGATAGATAGATAGATAGATAGATAGATAGATAGATAGATAGATAGATAGATAGATAGATAGATAGATAGATAGATAGATAGATAGATAGATAGATAGATAGATAGATAGATAGATAGATAGATAGATAGATAGATAGATAGATAGATAGATAGATAGATAGATAGATAGATAGATAGATAGATAGATAGATAGATAGATAGATAGATAGATAGATAGATAGATAGATAGATAGATAGATAGATAGATAGATAGATAGATAGATAGATAGATAGATAGATAGATAGATAGATAGATAGATAGATAGATAGATAGATAGATAGATAGATAGATAGATAGATAGATAGATAGATAGATAGATAGATAGATAGATAGATAGATAGATAGATAGATAGATAGATAGATAGATAGATAGATAGATAGATAGATAGATAGATAGATAGATAGATAGATAGATAGATAGATAGATAGATAGATAGATAGATAGATAGATAGATAGATAGATAGATAGATAGATAGATAGATAGATAGATAGATAGATAGATAGATAGATAGATAGATAGATAGATAGATAGATAGATAGATAGATAGATAGATAGATAGATAGATAGATAGATAGATAGATAGATAGATAGATAGATAGATAGATAGATAGATAGATAGATAGATAGATAGATAGATAGATAGATAGATAGATAGATAGATAGATAGATAGATAGATAGATAGATAGATAGATAGATAGATAGATAGATAGATAGATAGATAGATAGATAGATAGATAGATAGATAGATAGATAGATAGATAGATAGATAGATAGATAGATAGATAGATAGATAGATAGATAGATAGATAGATAGATAGATAGATAGATAGATAGATAGATAGATAGATAGATAGATAGATAGATAGATAGATAGATAGATAGATAGATAGATAGATAGATAGATAGATAGATAGATAGATAGATAGATAGATAGATAGATAGATAGATAGATAGATAGATAGATAGATAGATAGATAGATAGATAGATAGATAGATAGATAGATAGATAGATAGATAGATCACATAATTACGTTTTAAAGAATCTATTCATACAAATTAGCCACAATCACTATTAGTTGAGTTTTCTTCTGATTATTTAATTATCATCCTTTTTCCTTATTTTATTTGATAATCTAGGTTCATGATTAAAATAAAATATTAACTATATCTTATTTATTAATTATATTCTGTTTGAATATCAATTATTTATACACTACATTTTGTTAATAAAAATAATATTTTCCACTAAATCAGTAAACTTGGTTTGCAAATGTATCATAGCATAGTATGGTCCAAATAAATGAGACGTTGCACATATCACTTTATTTATTTATTTATTTATTTATTTATTTATTTATTTTTGACATGTTTCTTTTTGTTATTTCATAGTTCCTCTTATTAGTATTTCTTAATGCGACATACAATATTATTATTAAAATACTTTTTTTTAGCATATCGTATTGAGTTTAAATAAATAGTTAAATTTAAATGTCTGATAAGTAAGCAATTAGTGTTGATTAACGAAACCACAATTTCTGCTAATTACCGTGTGAATAATTGTCGGTAAGGACAAAATAAAACAACAATATTATTCTCTGGCAATGTTTAGTATATACCCTCTCCTCAAGATAGAGTCTAATTATAATATATCATGAAACACATTACAACTTAAATCTTGTTTTACATCATAGAGTCTAATTTAGTTTCACATCTAAAGAGTTTAGTTCATTTTAATTATAATATAATATTGAATGTGGGCAGTAATAATCTGTAACTACATAAATATTAGTACATGCATTCATGAGATATATATATATGTATATTTGAAGATCAAAACTTTGTGTATGTATATAAACATGTTTACTTAATTCCTTTTATCCTGATTAGGTATATATATATATATAGACACGTTTAATTAGTTCATTTTATCTTGCTTAGTGTTGACACCTAATTTTGTCCGATTTTTACTTTTTTATTAAAAAGGAAATAATGATAATAATAATAATAATAAATATATAATTATATGTGAAGAAATATAAAAATAAAAATAAATAATTAGGGATATAAGCTTTTAACAATCACAAGTGTTTTCGGTTCTTGTTTGCCTCTAATTCTTGTTCAAACTATTTTTTTAAAATATAAAAATAATAATAAGAAATAAAAATAAAGGAAATTAAAAAGAAATGAATTGATGGTCATAAAAATCAATGCAGTGATGATCAACATAAATGAAAAAAAAACCAAAAATAAATTGATTGATGGTCATAAAAATCAGAATAATGGTGATCAATTGAATAGAAAAGAACCGAAGAAACCGAAGAAATATGTTTTATTTCGCTTTCTATTTTTTTTTCCTATTTGTAAAAAGTAAACTCATGTGTAAAGCTTTTATTTTTTAAAGAATCGTTTAATCCTAAAATTGTTTTCTTTGCAACACAAAAAATAATAATAAAAAAATATAACTAATTGATGTTTATAAGCCGAAAAAATAAATTTCATCATATTGTAATATAATATTCATAATACGTCTTTATCAACTAAAAAAAATCATAACAACAGATAAATGTTTTCGCCCTTAGGATTAGAATTAATGGTCGCGGCCGCCGGATGAAATTAATCCTCGCTCGCCGCACCATATTACTCACTCTCAATCGTGGGTGGCCTTTGTGTCGCGACATATCCGACAAGGTACGAGCAAATAATTTAACAGATTATTTCACCGTCGTGTCCATCTGTCTCGTTCACATACCGCTACATTATGTTATTGTTTTAAAAGAAGAATTAACTTTTTTTCTTTACTTTAAAACAAATATAGAAAATATAATCCATGAATAAATATTATTATTACTATTATTATTATTATTATTATCATTATTATCATCATTATTACTATTATTACATTTTTTATTTTTATTTTTTTTGATACATATATAAATAAAAATAATAATAAAATCTGTCAACACATCAATATTTTCTACCCAAGAACTACGTGAGTTTTGATTTCCCTATTGCACTTGGGGATACGTAGGAGCAAGGTCTTTCCCTTGTCAAACCAAATTAATAAAACAAATATTTTTTTTTCTTTCATTAATGTAAATAATTTAATTTTTTTATTATTCTTTTTGGGGTAAAAATAAATAAATAAATAAATAGTTTGTATATAATTAATTATAGGGTAACCGTCTTAACGGACGTTGTAGGGCGATAATACTTCCCTATTTATTTATTTATTTTATTATTTACTTACTTATTTATTCATTTATTTATAGTAAGTAATTATATGTATTTGGTGGCTGTGTGGCTATAACTCTCTCGCGGATTATTAGAGACGACGAGATTGGACTGTGTGATTGATGAGACTGGACTGGCTATGTGATTGATGAGACTCAACTGTGTATTGTGAGTAGTGTAAATCAAGTATTGGGATTTTATGTGATTGATTGATATAACTATATATAATGATGAATATTGTGAAGTCAAACTGAAACTTATTGAGTTGTGATGATATGTGTTGTAGATTTTGGAGTTAGAATAATTTTGTCATCATATAGGGAGGGTTTGACAAACCTAGTGATTTAGGGAAGTACAACTGAATGAGCCTGATCGTGGAGGGCTACAGTCAAACTGTAAGGTAAGATTGATAGACCTTGGGGGTACCTCTAGTGGGCTACAGTCGTTGTTTGTGTTTAGCGTTTGCAATGGATGCAGACGAGTTGCAAGCTGTAGGTGATGACTTGTACCATCAGAATGGCAAAAGCCATCTTGTCTTGAAGACTTTTATTATATATATTTTTTTTGTTAACTTCTTTTAGTTTGGGAATTCCCGCTCTGATAGTGACAGCGGGTTGGGACTACATTTACATTTATCATTAAACTTATGTACGCGTGCTTCAATGTGACATGTTCATGATTACGTGATACTCCTTACCTTTAAAAATAAAAATGTTTGAAAGTTTATTTATTTATTTTTTTAGAATTTCATTATTTTAAAAATAAAATTTAAAACAAAACGTTGATATTAATTTGGGATTTAGGCTGTCACATTTGGAAAGTCAAATAGGATAACACTTCTCTAAGTGTAGAGATAAATCTCAAACTTTCTTCGGTTAAAGAATAATAAATACTTAATGTCTATTTATCCCACTTTTTTTTGTTTCAACAATTGTTTTCAGAATCCCACTTTATCAACTCAAAAGAACATCTCTTTGCAGCCAAATTATATTCAAAGAATTAGATAGAGTCGGGAAAATTCTTCTTTTGCACAAATAATTTTTGAAAAAGTGATATTTTGTATCATATGCTATATTTGCTCCTTTTTCTCAAAATCTTGACTATTGTTAGAGTATAGTTTCTACACGACAACACAAGCGAAAAAAGAGCATAGTTAATCTGATTTTACAGTATATTATTACATATTTTAATATTTCTTAAAATACATTTATGATTATTAATACTAAATATAATTTATGGGTTTTATTTGTAGGATGGTTTTATTTGGTTAATCTGATTTTACACTATGGGTTTATTTTTAGCAATAAGTATTTCTTTAAAATAATATCGTAGTTAGAAATGTAAATTTTAATAGATTACTGATTAACATATTAATTTTAATAGATATTTGGTTCATCAAATAGACTATTAATGATTAATGATTAACATACTATTAACTTTATGTAGATATTTTTTTACATAATACTCTTTTTATTTTAGTGGAGTTACCATCTAAGAAATTTTCACAACGAAGTAAAAATTGAATATTGAATATCTTTGTTAAAAAAGTAATATATCAATGCAGAAAATATCTAATCAAATTTTACCATATATATATTTTGTATAGCGGATTACAAAATAATATTGTGACATATATAAATTAAGAAATATTTTTTTTTTTCTTTTCATTAAGGTAAAAGTTAATGAAAATCTAAGTGTACCAAAAAAAAATAACTTTTAATCTTTTAATATATAAATGTCAATCATGTCATATTCCAAAATTGACAATCATAAACAATTTTCTCATTTAGGGTGTGAAAATGTATTCAAGATGATATTTTTCAAGGATTATAAATGGAGAAGAACATATATTGTCATCAAACTTATAGCGGATTACAAAATAATATTGTGACATATATAAATTAAGAAATATTTTTTTTTTTCTTTTCATTAAGGTAAAAGTTAATGAAAATCTAAGTGTACCAAAAAAAAATAACTTTTAATCTTTTAATATATAAATGTCAATCATGTCATATTCCAAAATTGACAATCATAAACAATTTTCTCATTTAGGGTGTGAAAATGTATTCAAGATGATATTTTTCAAGGATTATAAATGGAGAAGAACATATATTGTCAAATCAAACTTACATTTACAAAGAGAAATACAATATTTAGAAGATAAACAAGAACAATGTCAAAGAGTGAGATGAAAAATGTCGTTATGATTATGGTCATAATTATGGCAATGAATATGTTTGTTTTTGCTCAAGTCGATGAATCTCCTTCACCAACACCACCTGAAGATATAGATTGTCTTGGCAAGTGTGGCTTGACATGTATACCTGAATTAAAAAATCCTATATTGTATATAGCTTGTGCTACTAATTGTCGATTTCAATGCGAAGACAACCCATCACCTGTTGCATATGATTGTGTTACTAATTGTGCTTATTCGAAGTCCAATATTGTTGGTATGTTTATATTTTCTCTATTTTACTTTATATATTGATATGATGAATCAAGCTAATATTATAAATTAATAGAGTTGACTTAAACAATGATTTCTTATATTTTGATATTTTATTTTTTTCAGATGCACGTAGCACTAATGGAATCGTGAACTCATGCTTGGAAACTTGCAAGGACAAATAGTGTGTATTACTAGATGCATTTAACACGAAATAAATTTTAAATGAATAAATTTTAAATAAATAAACTTTATGGTGACAATGTCAATTAAGAGATGGGGAGCAAAATATTGAAACATTTTTTTTCTTGTGTCTATGTTTTGATAGTTCCTTGATATCATCCTCAATCTCTTCACCAATCTCTTTACAACAATGATTACCTACCGATCACTTTTCATTACTTGTAATTTGTAATTATATGAAATTTACATGCCGGATATTAGGTGATTTTTATTGAAACTTGATTTAACGCTAACTTTGTTGAAATAATTGATTTCTCCTTATTCAACATAATTCTGAAATGACAACCAAATCAAATGGAACATACTTGATTGAATCTTAGCTTTATTAGCGGTGCCTGTGAAACTATACAAAGGATGACAATTGTTTATCCTTCTCAATGGGAGGTTTATGGTTTGGATTAATAATCGGCACTAAATAAACATTTCATTAAGCCCGCCTTCCCACTTTGAAAGCTTTATCGTGGCCAAATCAAGTTTTCTATGGGAGTTAATTAACAAGTGAAGCAAAAAGAATGACAAACACAAAAGAGCTTAAGCTTTAAGCAAAAATGACCAGTGCTACATGGTGTTATATCTTTAATAATGAAAGAATAAAACCAGTAGAATCGCAAACATGAGACCTAGTGAAGCAACAATCAAGTAAAAATAGTCATGATAAATTGTTCATTGAAACATAGACGTAGATGCAAACAACAAATAGGATTTCAAAGAGTCGACCAAGTCATGCGTGTTACACTCTAAACCCCAAAATAATATATATAATAATTTATACTAGATTTAAAAAATAAATAAAAACAATTTACAATGGATAAATAAATTTCTTTTCCAGTGAAATAAAACTTTTGTAACTATTATAGGATATCACATTTCTCATTGTACATATGAAACACTTTAAACTTAATTTCCCAAATAAAAAGGTACAATCTCATTAAATTAGATTTAACTATAATTTCTTGATTTTATTTTTAAAATTACTATCACTAATAAGGTTTTTCTAATTAAATGAGTACAGTAAAGTTTATAAATCTTATTCTCGGGATCATATATCAGAGCGGACTTCTTCCAAACTTAAACTTCAAGACTTTCTAACCTATAATAATTGGAATTTCGCAAACGAAGGGTCAAACCAGTCAAACTCTAATGATAAAGGGAATGAATTTTGAAATCATGTAATAGTATAAGATAATTGTTAATAACATGCAAATAATTGAATTGGCACAATATCACATCATGACATAACATTCAAAATCTTCAAGAACGTAATACTGTAGGTTAAACCAACTCAATCACAATGAAACAGTAACAAAGATGCAATGTTTTGCATGTCTGATAGTCTATACTTCTTCATCATTTCGTACCATTATACTCTACAGTATTTAGTTAGGAGACTTCATACTATGCTACCACATTAGTGGTCAGAAAACTAATGAACGACCATGTCTTCATAGATCCCCTCAGCCCAACCCAAAAAATATATATGCAACAATCATGGTACTCATGTGCTCCACGATTGCTCCCGATCTTAGGAAATAACCCACTAATCCACTTAGGAATTTTCCACCAGAGATACCCCCAACGTCAATAAATCTTACCTTAAAGTTCGATCGTAGCCCTCCATGATCAGGCTCATTTAGTTGTATTTCCTTGAAATTATTGGCCTTGTCAAATCCTCCCTATATGATTACAAAATAATCTTCACTTCAAAAATCCCCAAAATCTTGCCCATACTTATTTGATAATCACAACTCGACAACTCTCGGTATAAATTCACATTATTCACCAAAAGTTATGTCTACGCATATATATGTCATACCATAATATCCATTAGAATTTAAATCACTATATATATCTATTAAAACGTAAGAAATCAAGTCTCAACATTTCATAAGCATCAACCACATTGAACAATCAAGTTCTGTCAATTACAACGTAAGAAATCAAACATTTAGTACATTCAAGTAAAGTCGTACTTTCATTCAAGTAAATAAGAACACTCAAGTACACGTCATCCATTCAAAAGCAATTAGTATTGGATTTCACAAAAATCAAAAGAAATTTTAACAAAAATTAATTCACAATAACTCTATAGGTTTCTAAATCATATTTTAGTCATCATTATTACCATTCATATATTCCCAATTAATTATTTACTCAATAAGGCTCAACCTTACGTGGTAAGTTCCACATGAATCTCTACGAATTACGATATTTCAACTCATCCCACATTATATTGTATACTCATGATATCAAACCTTCTCTCACCTCTTACCTTAATTGGAGCTTTTACTAGACATAGCAATCTCTACGGCAACAACGAATCCAAATAGCTTAACAAGTTCACATCTCCTTCTTTGTAAGAGTGGCGATCAATAACCACTAAAGACAAAATAAATATGCAATGACATTCCCATATATTTCAATTATTAACTATTTGTAATATATCATCGAAAACATATTTTAAATTATATCTATCTATCTATCTATCTATCTATCTATCTATCTATCTATCTATCTATCTATCTATCTATCTATCTATCTATCTATCTATCTATCTATCTATCTATCTATCTATCTATCTATCTATCTATCTATCTATCTATCTATCTATCTATCTATCTATCTATCTATCTATCTATCTATCTATCTATCTATCTATCTATCTATCTATCTATCTATCTATCTATCTATCTATCTATCTATCTATCTATCTATCTATCTATCTATCTATCTATCTATCTATCTATCTATCTATCTATCTATCTATCTATCTATCTATCTATCTATCTATCTATCTATCTATCTATCTATCTATCTATCTATCTATCTATCTATCTATCTATCTATCTATCTATCTATCTATCTATCTATCTATCTATCTATCTATCTATCTATCTATCTATCTATCTATCTATCTATCTATCTATCTATCTATCTATCTATCTATCTATCTATCTATCTATCTATCTATCTATCTATCTATCTATCTATCTATCTATCTATCTATCTATCTATCTATCTATCTATCTATCTATCTATCTATCTATCTATCTATCTATCTATCTATCTATCTATCTATCTATCTATCTATCTATCTATCTATCTATCTATCTATCTATCTATCTATCTATCTATCTATCTATCTATCTATCTATCTATCTATCTATCTATCTATCTATCTATCTATCTATCTATCTATCTATCTATCTATCTATCTATCTATCTATCTATCTATCTATCTATCTATCTATCTATCTATCTATCTATCTATCTATCTATCTATCTATCTATCTATCTATCTATCTATCTATCTATCTATCTATCTATCTATCTATCTATCTATCTATCTATCTATCTATCTATCTATCTATCTATCTATCTATCTATCTATCTATCTATCTATCTATCTATCTATCTATCTATCTATCTATCTATCTATCTATCTATCTATCTATCTATCTATCTATCTATCTATCTATCTATCTATCTATCTATCTATCTATCTATCTATCTATCTATCTATCTATCTATCTATCTATCTATCTATCTATCTATCTATCTATCTATCTATCTATCTATCTATCTATCTATCTATCTATCTATCTATCTATCTATCTATCTATCTATCTATCTATCTATCTATCTATCTATCTATCTATCTATCTATCTATCTATCTATCTATCTATCTATCTATCTATCTATCTATCTATCTATCTATCTATCTATCTATCTATCTATCTATCTATCTATCTATCTATCTATCTATCTATCTATCTATCTATCTATCTATCTATCTATCTATCTATCTATCTATCTATCTATCTATCTATCTATCTATCTATCTATCTATCTATCTATCTATCTATCTATCTATCTATCTATCTATCTATCTATCTATCTATCTATCTATCTATCTATCTATCTATCTATCTATCTATCTATCTATCTATCTATCTATCTATCTATCTATCTATCTATCTATCTATCTATCTATCTATCTATCTATCTATCTATCTATCTATCTATCTATCTATCTATCTATCTATCTATCTATCTATCTATCTATCTATCTATCTATCTATCTATCTATCTATCTATCTATCTATCTATCTATCTATCTATCTATCTATCTATCTATCTATCTATCTATCTATCTATCTATCTATCTATCTATCTATCTATCTATCTATCTATCTATCTATCTATCTATCTATCTATCTATCTATCTATCTATCTATCTATCTATCTATCTATCTATCTATCTATCTATCTATCTATCTATCTATCTATCTATCTATCTATCTATCTATCTATCTATCTATCTATCTATCTATCTATCTATCTATCTATCTATCTATCTATCTATCTATCTATCTATCTATCTATCTATCTATCTATCTATCTATCTATCTATCTATCTATCTATCTATCTATCTATCTATCTATCTATCTATCTATCTATCTATCTATCTATCTATCTATCTATCTATCTATCTATCTATCTATCTATCTATCTATCTATCTATCTATCTATCTATCTATCTATCTATCTATCTATCTATCTATCTATCTATCTATCTATCTATCTATCTATCTATCTATCTATCTATCTATCTATCTATCTATCTATCTATCTATCTATCTATCTATCTATCTATCTATCTATCTATCTATCTATCTATCTATCTATCTATCTATCTATCTATCTATCTATCTATCTATCTATCTATCTATCTATCTATCTATCTATCTATCTATCTATCTATCTATCTATCTATCTATCTATCTATCTATCTATCTATCTATCTATCTATCTATCTATCTATCTATCTATCTATCTATCTATCTATCTATCTATCTATCTATCTATCTATCTATCTATCTATCTATCTATCTATCTATCTATCTATCTATCTATCTATCTATCTATCTATCTATCTATCTATCTATCTATCTATCTATCTATCTATCTATCTATCTATCTATCTATCTATCTATCTATCTATCTATCTATCTATCTATCTATCTATCTATCTATCTATCTATCTATCTATCTATCTATCTATCTATCTATCTATCTATCTATCTATCTATCTATCTATCTATCTATCTATCTATCTATCTATCTATCTATCTATCTATCTATCTATCTATCTATCTATCTATCTATCTATCTATCTATCTATCTATCTATCTATCTATCTATCTATCTATCTATCTATCTATCTATCTATCTATCTATCTATCTATCTATCTATCTATCTATCTATCTATCTATCTATCTATCTATCTATCTATCTATCTATCTATCTATCTATCTATCTATCTATCTATCTATCTATCTATCTATCTATCTATCTATCTATCTATCTATCTATCTATCTATCTATCTATCTATCTATCTATCTATCTATCTATCTATCTATCTATCTATCTATCTATCTATCTATCTATCTATCTATCTATCTATCTATCTATCTATCTATCTATCTATCTATCTATCTATCTATCTATCTATCTATCTATCTATCTATCTATCTATCTATCTATCTATCTATCTATCTATCTATCTATCTATCTATCTATCTATCTATCTATCTATCTATCTATCTATCTATCTATCTATCTATCTATCTATCTATCTATCTATCTATCTATCTATCTATCTATCTATCTATCTATCTATCTATCTATCTATCTATCTATCTATCTATCTATCTATCTATCTATCTATCTATCTATCTATCTATCTATCTATCTATCTATCTATCTATCTATCTATCTATCTATCTATCTATCTATCTATCTATCTATCTATCTATCTATCTATCTATCTATCTATCTATCTATCTATCTATCTATCTATCTATCTATCTATCTATCTATCTATCTATCTATCTATCTATCTATCTATCTATCTATCTATCTATCTATCTATCTATCTATCTATCTATCTATCTATCTATCTATCTATCTATCTATCTATCTATCTATCTATCTATCTATCTATCTATCTATCTATCTATCTATCTATCTATCTATCTATCTATCTATCTATCTATCTATCTATCTATCTATCTATCTATCTATCTATCTATCTATCTATCTATCTATCTATCTATCTATCTATCTATCTATCTATCTATCTATCTATCTATCTATCTATCTATCTATCTATCTATCTATCTATCTATCTATCTATCTATCTATCTATCTATCTATCTATCTATCTATCTATCTATCTATCTATCTATCTATCTATCTATCTATCTATCTATCTATCTATCTATCTATCTATCTATCTATCTATCTATCTATCTATCTATCTATCTATCTATCTATCTATCTATCTATCTATCTATCTATCTATCTATCTATCTATCTATCTATCTATCTATCTATCTATCTATCTATCTATCTATCTATCTATCTATCTATCTATCTATCTATCTATCTATCTATCTATCTATCTATCTATCTATATATATATATATATATCGAATTATATGATTAAAATCAATAATAATTATAATTTTTTAGTTAAAAATAATAATATATAGCCTAAATAGAGTTAGAACTCTAAAACATAATTTTATGTTTTCAAATTTAAAAATAGAGTACTAACATATTAATTAAATAGAATAGTGTAAATTAGGCATAAAACAGATAGACAAGTGTATTATTATTAAAATAGATTTAACCTTTATCAAAGAAATAAAACCCTTGTTATAAAAAAGAACCATATATAGTTTATTTAAAAATTCAAATGTTGTGCCATTGCTAAAAAAATTCACAATGACTTTTTTAAAACTTAGAATCTGTAAGGGTATAAATCAAACAAAAATATTTATTGGGACTAAAATCAAAATGATACATATTTGCAAAGACCAAAAATATATTTAAACCTACTTTCAATTTTCCTTCTCAAAATAATAACTACATGTTAATAATCGTTATTAATATATAAAATATGTTATTTAAAGTCAAAACATATTATACCTTCTTAATACAAATATAATTATTGTAATTCATTGTCTAATAAATATGAATAAAGTATTTACACTGACATACATAATAAATATCAATTAAAAATTATTAAAGTTTATTGAATGTCAAGTTAAATCTGTAAAAAAAAAAAAAAAATAAAAACACTAAAAGTCTACTTCCAATTTGATTTAACACACATTTTTTTTATGGTTTTAATTTCAATTGAAATATTGGTCCTTCTAAACTCTTTTGAAGTTTTAATTTAAATTTATATGCTTTTGTTTATTTGGAAAATGGAAGACACTAGCACATATAATCTGGTCTCAATTTTTCTATTATAATTTTTGTTAGATTGATTGTTGAAAATTTTGTAATTGCTTGCATCTAATTTTTGGTTCTTGGTATGTTTATTTTACGTGCTTTTAGAAAAGAAAAACACGTGGGAATTTTTTATATTTTTTAATGTTACATCTTTGAGTTTTAATTCTATTTATAATTATAATATGTTCTGATACATTTATGGTCAACTCTTATGTGTGTAGATATTTGGTGCAAATACATCAATGTTTTTTTACCAAGTTGTACTTATATTTTATTACCGAGTATGTTATGTGTCATCCAATATATTTTTCAAATATATGCCATAAATATGTTTTTAATAGATAAGTTATGGAATATTATATGATGACCACAAAAATGTCTTTCTCACCTCATCTTTAGAAAGTCTAATAGGGTAGCATTTACCTCTCTAAGTGTAGCAGATAATTATGTAATTTTGCTCGAAGGATAAGTAATAAATACTTAATGTCTATATATCCTACTATTTTGTTTCTACAATTGTTTTCAGAACCCCACTTTTTCAACTCAAAAACGAAATCTCATTGCAGCCTAATTATTTTAAAAGAAGTAGATAAAGTTGAATAATTCTTCTTTTGCACAAATAATTTTTGAACATGTGGTATTTTATAAAATATACTACCTATTTGGTCATTTTACTCAAAATCTTTAATTTTTGTTAGAGTATTGTTTTAGCAAGCATATTTTATCTCGTCTACGACATGAAACTATAATGGCTTCTCAAAAGACAAAATTGTCCATATTCATCTTTATAGTAGTGTTGTGTCTTCAGGGATTCAGCACCATGTCTTATTTAATAAATAAATGAATAATGCTTAATTATTTAGATTCAAAAATTATTTGTTATTTTTTCTTTTTAAGATTTTTACGTTGTCAATTTTTTTAAAATACTGCATACTTCAAGTTTTTACATTTGTTTTACTTCTATTCAACGGTACATACATGGGTTCTTTGTGAAAATTTTCAAGTCAGGTTGTATAGAAGTATGATACTTACATCATTGGAATTTAGATTTGTCATTTCTTTGATAGGGTAGAATGAAATGAATACTAAATAACAAAATTGTATACAAATTTTTCTAACAATATTTCGACTACAGAGACAAAATTGTATACAAATTATAATACTTTTCTACTAAGAGAGCAACTAGAGTTAATAAAAATAATATTTTCCACTGAATCAGTAAACTTGGTTTGCAAAGGTATCATAGCATAGTATGGTCCAAATGAACGAGTCTTGCAGATTTCAAAAACAAAGAACTTGCATAGTTCACTTTATTTAATTTAATTTATTTAGTTATTTTTGAAATGCTTGTTTATGTTATTTCATAGTTCTTGTTATTAGTATTTCTTAATACTACAAACAATATTATTATCAACATACTTTATTTAGCATTTCATATTGAGTTTAAATAAATAGTTAAATTTAAATGTCTGATAAGTAAGCAATTAAAGTTGATAAATAAAACAATAATTTCTGTTAATTACCGTGTGAATAATTGTCGGTAAGGATAAAATAAAACAACATATATTATTCTCTCGCAATGTTTAGTATATACCCTCTCCTCAATATGAACAGTATGTACCCTAATTATATATCATGAAACGCACAACAACTTAAATCTTGTTTTACATCCTAGAGTCTAATTTAGTTTCACATCTAAAGAGTTTAGTTCATTTTAATTATAATATAATATTGAATGTGGGCAGTAATAATTTGTAACTAAATAAATATTAGTACATGCACTCAGGAGATATATATATATATGCCTATTTGAAGATCAAAACTATGTGTATGTATATAAACATGTTTACTTAATTCCTTTTATCCTGTTTAGGTATATATATATAAACACATTTAATTAGTTCCTTTTATCTTGTTTAGTTATACACATAAACACGCTATATTTAGCTCCTGTTTAATCCTATTTAGTTATACATGATATATATTAAGTTCCCTTTATCCTATTTAATTTTAAACAAAATCTGATTATAGTAATTTGTATGTTTTAACCATATTATATATATTTTTGGGTTGTAGTACAAATAGTAGATAATTTATTTATTTACTTTTTTATTTACTTATTCAATTATTTATTTATTTATTTATTTAGATAATTTATTTATTTATTTATTTGTATTATTTATTTATTTATTTACATATTTATTTATTTAGATAATGTATTTATTTTATTATTTACTTATTTATTTATTGATTTATTTATAGTAAGTATTTATTTGTTTTTGGTGGTTCTGTGGCTATAACTCTCTCGCGGATTATTAGAGACAACGACTGACAAAAAGAGGAACCGTTAGCATATCAGATTCATTGGACGAAATCTTCAGTCGAGGTAAGGGGTGAGAGGAGGTTCGACTTTAGGAGTATAAAATAACGTGGGATGAACAAAAATATCGAAATTCTCAGATATTCATCCGGGGCTTACTACGTACGATTGAACCCTATTGAGTAATAATACATAATTAACAATATATGAATGGTAATAGTGAGGACTAACATATAATTAAGATTGTGTGTTATTTGATTTATGAAACCTATACTAATTGTTATTGTATGAATGATATGTATTTGAGTGTTCTTGTCTACTTGATTGAATTTCTGATGTTACTTCAAAGTGCACCTAATTGATTCCTTATTATGTGATTGATGAGACTGGATTGTATATATAATGATGAATATTGTGAAGTCAAACTGAAACTTATTGAGTTGTGATGATCGAGTAAGTCTAAGATATGTGTTGTAGATTTTGGAGTTAGGATTATTTTGTCATCTTATAGGGAGGGTTTGACAAACCTAGTGATTTAGGGAAGTACAACTGAATGAGCCTGATCGTGGAGGGATACAGTCAAACTGTAAGGTAAGACTGATAGACCTTGGGGGTACCTCTAGTGGGTAATTCCTAAGTGGATTAGTGGGTTATTCCCTAAGGTCGGGAGCTACCGTGCAACACAAGAGTACCCCGACCGTCGCGTATATGTGTCTCGGGTTGAGTTGAGGTGATCTTTGAGGACTTGTACCATCAGAATGGCGGAAGCCATCTTGTCTTGAAGACTTTTATTATATGTTTTTTTGTTGACGTCTTTTAGTTTGGGAATTCCCGCTCTTATTGTGACATCGGGTTGTGATTATATTTGCATTTATCATTAAACTTATGTACGCGTGCTTCAAAAATGATTTTATTTACTACTGTTATGATTTCGAGTTGTTAAGTTTGACCAAAATTTTGGATTAATGTGACATGTTCACGATTAGGTGATACTCCTTACCTTTAAAAATAAAAATGTTTGAATGTTTATTTATTAATTTTTTTTGAATTTCATTATTTTAAAAATAAAATTTAAAATAAAAAGTTGATATTAATTTGGGATTTAGGGTGTCACATTAGTGGTATCAGAGCAAATCTGTCCAATCGGAATTTTACTACTGTTATGATTTCGAGTTGTTAAGTTTGACCAAAATTTTGGATTAATGTGACATGTTCACGATTAGGTGATACTCCTTACCTTTAAAAATAAAAATGTTTGAATGTTTATTTATTAATTTTTTTTGAATTTCATTATTTTAAAAATAAAATTTAAAATAAAAAGTTGATATTAATTTGGGATTTAGGGTGTCACATTAGTGGTATCAGAGCAAATCTGTCCAATCGGAATGTGGGTTATATGTTCGTTGTGCTTACATACTTGATGATTTGTTTTTTTTTTTTTTACTATTACTATGCAATGACTTTGTTTTAAGAGAGCAATTTGTTGTGCTTTTGTTGAGCAAACGTATTTTTGGGTATTTCATGTGGATTATTTTTGCCTCTATGTTTGCATTCTGTTTAATGGTAGCTTACCAATTTTAGATTGGTTGAGATCATTGATTGATGGAACAATGGTGTTGCGACATGAAATGTCGAAGCCATTGGTAGTCAAGTTTTACTTGTTTTAATTTTTGTAAGAGTACCTATCTTTTTGTATGCCTAACACTATCTACACTTTCCTCATGTTTATTAACTTATAAGAGTATTAATTGTTATGATGGGGATGTTCATTATTTTCGATCTCTTGTTGTGTTGACTTTAGGTTAAAATTCTTAGGAAAATATTAAAGTTAAGTGTTTTTTTTTTTAAATAAATATGTTGGGTTATTTTGATAAGTAGTCGAAATAAGAAGTGCAAGGCAGAGTTGGGTTATTTTGAGGGGCTTAATGGATTGTGCATAAGGTTCTTAGTTTGTTTTAACTCGAGAAGTTTAGGAAGAGTTAAGTTGTGATCTCAAAAGTATTTGGTAGTCGACATTGAATGGATAATAAATACTTACAAGGATATTTGAGTATTGCAAGGAAGTTAAGATTGATAAGTGGTTGATAGATGTGTTATATGAATGATTCTTTTTGGAGTTTATTTATAGAAATGAGATTTTAGTAGGGTCATAGACGTAAGATTGGCATGATATTTTATACTTCATGAGTGTTATGTGAATTTACCGATATGTAATCTTATCTCTAGAAAGTTAGACTTGTCCCATTTTAATATTGTTGATCTTGGTGAAGCTTGTGATGTGTTCAAGTTTAAAGCATGTAATTGTGTAATATGTTAGATAAATAGATACCCTTAAATTAAGATTAGTGGAAGGAACAAGAACTAATAATTTTTACCTTAAAGGTTTATGAGTATGGTCCTTGTTGTGTCCAATGAAAGAAAAAAGGGGAAGGACATAGTGTTTATTCTTAGGAGCTCAAACTAATATCAATCATATTGGTAAGAAAATTTTTCTTTATTTGAAGAAAGTATGAACTTGATTCTTAGCTTGTAAGAGAGTGGTACCCAAGAAAATTATATTGAGTGTTGTTGATCGACTGAAAATTGTAAAGGTATTTGGTTATATTGAATAGGACGTCAAAGCTTAAGTTAGGATGTTTTTTGGAATCTCAAATTGTTAAGGGAGCTAAGTAAGAAGATTAATAGTTATGATGCTTGGAGTGAAAATAAACTCTGAAGATGAAATTTATTTAATGGATCAATATTTTTTTATATACTTTATACTTGTGCTAATCATATTATATATTTTATTTATTCAATAATTTGTTCTATATATTTGGTTTATTTAAATTAATGCGCTAATAATGAAACTTAGCCATGCTCAGGTTTTTGAGATAAAGTTTAATTTCAATATTGTTTCTATCTATTTAATTGTGTAGAAAAAAAAAAAACAGAGAGAGAGGGAGCTGATGTTTATTTTGGAATATAGACACTTTAAGAATATTTTTCATTTTATTTGATTGCATATAGTAAATTAATATTCTATAAATTTATATGTTCTCCCTTATTATCTGAATCATATAGTAGCTATGTTATTTCCTCCATGATTGAAACTATTAAATGTGACATGCACACTTCAATTTATCATGTAAATCAATTTATCATATTATATTTAAATAAATATATGAAATTATGAATTGCTGAACTGTTTACCATTTATGTGATAAAATACTTTTACTTTTTCTAATCATTATTTGACTCATAATGGTTTCATAATTTCAAGACATAATTATTATATAAATATTTGTGTTGTTATGCATATCAACTTGTGTATTACCTTATCATTAGGAAGTAACATTGATCCCATTTTAGTTTTATTGATTTAATTTTATTGTTTTGTGATAAAGTTTAAGGTAAATAGTTGTGAGACCTTAAAGGTTAACCTTGATTAGTTTATTTCATTCTTATTTTAGTGACCATATCAAGCCTTAGATAATAGATAATGTGCAGTTTTAAGAATATAATCGTCGAACTTAGAAAGATATGAACAATATATGTAAATGGAGTTTGAGATAAATGGTACTTGTAGCTGTTGTCTGAAAAGACTAGAGCATTGTCAATATGAAGTTGATGTATTGGGGGTTTAGATTCGGTAAGAGTTGGACTAACCTGTGATTTGACCATGTAGGAGTATAGTAGTGCGAGTGTATGTAATCGTGTACGGTATAGGTTGTTAAAAGTAGATGAGGTGGTTGAAGAATATGAGTTTATGGGTTATAATTGGAGAGAGTATATGAGGAGTGAATTCTTGTTTAATAAAGAAAAATGTGATGTTCATATTCATATTTTATAGTAATCCTAGAATAGTATATTTTAGCATTGTCAATAAGTAGTGTATGATTACATTTTGAAGTGTGTAGTGAGTTAGTCTTTCAAAAACTAGTTAGTTTAAGATATTAACCTTGATAAGAATTATAAATGTCTTGGTATATATATTTCTTGTATTCCATATGAACTAAGTTTAAATTTTAGAAATCCTAAAAACACATGGAGATGTTAAGTTAGATGCTAGTTGGTTATAGTTTTTCCTAAATTTCGAGGACAAATTTTTTTTAAGAGGGGTAGAATTGTAACACCCTAATTTATTGTTATACCTTAATTTATTATTATTATAAAGTAGTGATATTTTCTTATACATGTGTTTCTTGTAGTATAATAATTTTTTTACGTGTCTTTTTGTTGTCTCTATAGTTATGTAAATAAAAATTAGTGATCATTGTTATTAAATCTATTTATTTTATTTAATAATAATAATAATAATAATAATAATAATAATAATAATAATAATAATATACTAGGTTGGAATTGCTATTATCTTAGGCCTCATATTTTAGTAGTATTGTTATCTAAATCTTTATTATTCGAATTTATTTTTATGAAATATAAATATAAAAATAACTATATTATTTATATATAAAATATAATAATAATGATGATGTTGTGCCATAAATATCCGTATAATAGCCAATAATATCTATCAATAGCATAAATTATAAATTGAATTCACCATAAACGGAATTAATGGACCTAAGTTAATTTTGAATTCGTGATATATATAACACCCTAAATATTTAATTAATAGATAATAGTAAATTATAATAAATTATATTATATGTGTATTCTATGTGGTGTGATAATTTCCTATGCATTTTTTTAATCTTGATAATTTTTAGTGTTACCTTAAAATTTATCTAAACTATTAGTAATAAAAATATTTTTGTTTAGTTTTCCTTAAAACCAAATAAAATATTAATAATGATAATGAACCTAATACCTTTCTTATTTCCTATTCAGACTAACTTAGCGAGGCATTTAGCTAGCATGATAGGCTTATTTGCTAACCTAGTAGCTTATATATATATATATATGAGGCATATGTAGCTGGCAAATCTCATCTGCCTCTAAACCCTCGCCGCAGCCATTCAAACAAGGAATCCGGTTTCTTTCCATAATTATCATGTATCTCCCTGGATCATGCTTGAGTACATCACCGTAGACCCCCACCTGCCAATCTTCTTATGATGCATTTTAATCCCAATCCCTCCCTACATAGTAACAAATCAGCCACAATCAATAGTAACAAATTAGCCACAATCACATAATTACGTTTTAAAGAATTTAAGCATACAAATTAGCTACAATCACTATTAGTTGAGTTTTCTTCTGATTATTTAATTATCATCATTTTTCCTTATTTTATTTGATAAACCAAGTTCATGATTAAAATATAATATTAACTATATCTTATTTATTAATTATATTCTAATTGAATATCAATTATTTATACAATACATTTTGTTAATAAAAAAAAATATTTTCTACTGAATCAGTAAACTTGGTTTGCAAAGGTATCATAGCATAGTATGGTCCAAATAAATGAGTCTTGCAGATTTCAAAAACAAAGAACTTGCACATATCACTTTATTTAATTTAATTTATTTATTTTTGACATGTTTGTTTATGTTATTTCATAGTTCCTATTATTAGTATTTCTTAATGCTACATACAATATTATTATTAACATACTTTTTTTTAGCATATCATATTGAGTTTAAATAAATAGTTCAATTTAAATGTCTGATAAGTAAGCAATTAGTGTTGACTAACGAAACCACAATTTCTACTAATTACAGTGTGAATAAATGTCGGTAAAGACAAAATAAAACAACATATATTATTCCCTCGCAATGTTTAGTATATACCCTCTCCTCAAGATAAACAGTATGTACCCTAATTATATATCATGAAACGCACAACAACTTAAATCTTGTTTTACATCATAGAGTCTAATTTAGTTTCACATCTAAAGAGTTTAGTTCATTTTAATTATTATATAATATTGAATATGGGCAGTAATAATTATTAACTAAATAAATATTAGTACATGCATTCATGATATATATATGCCTATTTGAAGATCAAAACTATGTGTATGTATATAAACATGTTTACTTAATTCCTTTTATCCTATTTAGGTATATATATATATATATATATATAGACACGTTTAATTAGTTCCTTTTATCTTGTTTAGTTATACACATAAACACATTATATTTATCCCCTTTTTAATCCTATTTAGTTATACATGATATATATTAAGTTCCCTTTATCCTGTTTAATTTTAAACAAAATCTGATTATAGTAATTTTTTTGTTTTAACCACATTAAATATATTTTTAGGTTGTAGTACAAATAGTAGATTATTTATTTATTTATTTACATATTTATTTATTTATTTAGACAATTTATTTATTTTATTATTTACTTATTTATTTATTCATCTATTTATAGTAAGTAATTATATGTATTTGGTGGCTGTGTGCCTATAACTCTCTCGTGGATTATTAGAGACGACGACCGACAAAGAGATGAACCGTTAGCATATCAGATTCATTGAACGAAATCTTCAGTCGAGGTAAGGGTTAAGAGGAGGTTCGACTTTATGAGTATAAAATAACGTGGGATGAAAAGGAATACCGAAATTCCGAGATATTCATTCGGGGATTACTACGTACGGTTGAGGCCTATTGAGTAATAATAATTAATTAAAAATATATGAATGGTAATAGTGAGGACTAAAATATGATTTAGAAACCAATAGAATTGTTGTGAATTAATTTATATTAAGATTGCGTGTTATTTGATTTATGAAACCTATACTAATTGTTATTGTATGAATGATATGTATTTGAGTGTTCTTGTCTACTTGACTGAAATTCTGATGTTACTTGAAAGTGCACCTAATTGATTCCTTATTATGTGATTGATGAGACTGGACTGTGTATTGTGAGTTGTGTAAATCAAATATTGGGATTTTATGTGATTGATTGATATAACGATATACAATGATGAATATTGTGAACTCAAACAGAAACTTATTGAGTTTTGATGATCGAGTAAGTCTGAGATATGTGTTGTAGATTTTGGAGTTAGGATTATTTTGTCATCATATAGGGAGGGTTTGACAAACCTAGTGATTTAGGGAAGTACAACTGAATGAGCCTGATCGTAGAGGGCTACAGTCAAACTGTAAGGTGAGATTGATAGACCTTTGGGGTACCTCTAGTGGGGAATTCCTAAGTGGATTAGTGGGTTATTCCCTAAGGCCGGGAGCTACCGTGCAACACAAGAGTACCCCGACCGTCGCGTATATGTGTCTCGGGTTGAGTTGAGGGGATCTATGAGGACTTGACCATTCATGAATTGTTCATCCATTCTTGTAGTGGCATAGTATCAGGCCTCTTAACCAAGTATTTCAGAGTAGAAGGTACCAAATGATGAAGAAGTATAGAGTATAGGACATGCATAACATTTCATCCTTGTGGTTGTTTTATTGTGATTGATTTAGATTTACCTTTGATAATATGATCTTGAGTGTTTCTCCTGTTTGTGGTTATTTGACTAATAGTGTGTTCTCCTCGTTTATCTTATACTATTACATAATTTCTATACTCACCCCTCGTTGTTTGTGTTTAGCGTTTGCAATGGACGTAGACGAATTGCAAGCTGCAAGTGATGACTTGTACCATGAGAATGACCAAAACCATCTTGTCTTGAAGACTTTTATTATATGTTTTTTTTTTAACGTCTTTTAGTTTGGGAATTCCCGCTCTCATGGTGACAACGGGTTAGGACTAAATTTACATTTATCATTAAACTTATGTACGCGTGCTTCAAAAATGATTTTGTTTACTACTGTTACGATTTCGAGTTGTTAAGTTTGACCAAAATTTTGGATTAATGTGACATGTTCATGATTACGTGATACTCCTTACCTTTAAAAATAAAAATGTTTGAAAGTTTATTTATTTATTTTTTTAGAATTTCATTATTTTATAAATAAAATTTAAAATAAAAAGTTGATATTAGTTTGGGGTTTAGAGTGTCACATTTGGAAAGTCAAATAGGATAACACTTACTTCTCTAAGTGTAGAGAAAAATCTCTAACTTTCTTCGGTTAAAGAATAATAAATACTTAATGTCTATTTATCCCACTTTTTTGTTTCTACAATTGTTCTCAGAATCCCGCTTTATCAAACTCAAAAGAACATCTCTTTGCAGCCAAATTATTTTCAAAGAATTAGATAGAGTCGAGAAAATTCTTCTTTTGCACAAATAGTTTTTGAAAAAGTGATATTTTGTATCATATGCTATATTTGCTCGTTTTTCTAAAAATCTTGACTGTTGTTAGAGTATAGTTTTTACACGACAACACAAGCGAAAAAAGAGTGTTTAGATTCAAAAATTATTTGTTATTTTTTCTTTTTAAGATGTTTTATGTTGTCAATTTTTTTAAAATACTACCTACTTCAAGTTTTTACATTTGTTTTACTTCATTCAACCGTACATACATGGGTTCTTTGTGAAAGTTTTCAAGTCAGGTTGTATAGAAGTATCATACTTACATCATTGAAATTTAGATTTATCATTTCTTTGATAGGGTAGAATGAAATAATTACTAAATGACAAAATTGTATACTCCTCTCACCCTTGTTTTCTTAATGTAGAGGAAAGATGGAAGGAGACGATCCTATTTGCTCTACAACTTATGTGATTAACAAATAAATTATTGGCCTTTGATGATATGCAATGTTATTGTGGAATAGTTTAGAATCAATGTCTTGCATTACAAAACGAAATTGTACATATTTATAGCCACCATGTAAAAGCCACCCCACAATGACTATCAAACGGCTTTTGGTCAAAAAAATTGCCACGCCATGCATCCATGGCTGCCATTTGACAACACTGACATTATGTACATTTTTTTTTTTATCTTTAATTGGATGCAGATGAATTCCCTTTCCAACTTATGGGATGACCAAAACAGATTGGTGGTCTTTCCAAGTGATATCATTATCGCAAGTCTAGCATTTAGTTATGTTGAATAATTTATTTGTCATTAGTTTTCACTATAGTTCTTGGACCTGTTGGGCTCTAATTTGGGTTTCAATACTGTGCAACCTTTCCTGTGTAAAGATTGTCAGAGTCCCAACTAATGAATACCTAATTACATAGACCATTTTCTTGGCCATTATCTTGAATAAAAATGATTGACATAGGTTGCAATGTTAGTTTACTTTCTTTTTTTTTTTTTATTTACATTTTTTGTTCTCTTGTATAACATCAGTTTCTTTTGGTGATGTTGTGTGGCAGGTTGAAGGTGTTTCTTATATAGACCCAACCTTGAAAATTGACAGATCTGAAGAACAATCTGCATGCAAAGATGCATCAGATGAAACAGAATTGGATAAGCAACCCTCTGCATTTAAATCAAATGAACCAGAAGCAAATCAAGATGATGAATCTGGTCTTGTAGATAACACAAATCAGGGTGCTAATATTACGGTAAGACTTAGTTTATACTTTTAGGTTGTTTTTCCTTAGTGTTATTCACTCTATTAGTTGCTTCTTTCTAAATATTGTATTTTGTTGGTAGAGTAGGTTGATAGTGTTTCCTGCCTAGATTTAGGCAAGATTTCAGTTTTGGATGAAAATCTTGATGTAGATGATTTTAATGGTGGGGATAGATGTTCTGAAGAGAGTTTCGAGGACAACGATGAAGTAATAGAGGTAGATTTTTATTGCAGCTTTCTAATGGTGCTATAGTTCATGTGTTTTGTGAGAGGGTGGGAGTCTTATTTTTCTGTTTCAGGATAAGGAATCAACTTCAACGACAGATGCAGTAAATGGCCAGCCCATTCATCCTGTTGAAACTGAAGGAGATTGCCCTAATCAAGTCAATTCTCTTCGACAATAGAAGAAGAAGATATCACTAATATGATTCATATGTAGGAAAAGGACACCACCAGAAGGATTGTCGGTGGGAATAGAAGCTACTCTTATAATCTATTAGTAAGAACTAAATTGCTTGACAAACACCGGAGAAGAAGCAAAGCCACTCAAACAAAAAAAGCCATGATCGATCAACAGAGTGAGAAAGTGCGTCCAAAACAGGAGAGATAACGGCTGTTTGAACGACGCATATTTTCATTGATCAAAATTGGAAAGTAAAGGAAGATCTGAAACCGTTAGAGAGAGAGTGACCATGCCCCAAGAAAGTAAAAAGGAAGTCCAAAATGTTAATTACACCCAACAGAATCAAAAAAAATTTCACCCCAATACTTGTTGGGTACCCTACATCTGCTTTACTCTGTCCTTGCTAGTACAACAAATGTGGTAGATTTGACCCTAAATTTGCAAAGAAGAAGGTCAATGAATACAATGCGACAAATCCTATATGGTGATTCTTAATAGACCATACAATAGGAAACAACATCAACAAGGAGGAAAATCTGTTTCCGTGTAACCCAATCATGATCATAAGGTCCAATCTCATCAATTACAACCTGAGCAATGTTAGCAACAATCTGTAACAGAATCACAATCTGATAGGAATGGGCTGGGCCCCACAAGTGATGAGGGGGATCTCGTAGTAAATAGAGATGAGGTGGGGTCTAAGCAATGGCAAGTATATGTGAGAAAGAATAAGAAAGGGGATGCAGAAAAATAATGATTGCCTAGCTGGCATAGGGAGTTAATATTCCACTAATAAATAGGAATTAATATTCCACTAATAAAGGGGAGTGTGTCCAGAGATAGCTGGATGGTTTTTATTTCATTTTTCAGTTACACCTTAGAGGTTGGGCAGTAAGATAATTGTTTTCTCTAACTGAGGAGCATTAGCTCTGGAATCATTTTCTGTTTTCTTATCAATTAATACAATAATTCTTTTCATCTAATTCTATCTTATCTCTGCTCTATCAATTGGTCCGACCTGCTACGTTCATGCAAACCAGAATGGACGCAAGAATCACCGGAGTGGAGGAGCGTTTGGGACGTGTGGAGGACAGCATTGAGTCTTTACGTGACTTCATTGGTTCTGAAATTCAGAGGGCTTTGACGGCGGTTCAAGACAATATTACAGCGGTTCCCTCGCCGTTAGATGAGTTCCGTTTAGCTGCGAAGAAGGTGGAATTGCCGGCGTTTACCGGTGATGATCCAGTGGCTTGGGTCACTCGAGCAGAAACGTATTTCGACGTACAACGCATTTCGGCAGACGTGAGAATTCAATTGACGAAGCTCAGTATGGAAGGTCCTACGATTCATTGGTTCAATTTATGGCACGATTCTACGGAGGATCTGTCTTGGGAGAGTTTGACGGAGGCGTTGATCGTTCGTTTTGGTGGTGGTCGTTTGGAGAACCCCTTTGAAGAATTAAAGGAATTAAAACAATCTGGATCTGTTGAGGATTACATTGCTGAATTCGAATTGTATTCTTCACAGTGTGGCCGTTTACCAGAACAACAGTTTCTTGGTTATTTCATTGGTGGTTTACGTCATGACATTCGTTCTCGTGTGCGTACCTTCAGGCCTCGTAATCGTTACTTAGCGATGCAAGTGGCTCGTGATGTTGAGAGGGAATTTGCTGCTGTTTCGGGGCAGGGATCTGAATCTGGATCTCGCTACAAACCGGGTCAAGGTTCTTGGGCCCGATTTCAAAAACCTAATTGGGCCAATCGCGAAGGGGAAGGGAACAGATTTGCAAACCCTAACCAGACTAGTAACAATGTGGGTAAAATGCGTACAGGGCTGGGTCCTGGATCTCAAACCGGGTCAACACACCCTCCCAATTCTACTCCTCCTTCACGTCTTAACTCTGGTGACGTTTCACACCGTCACTCACGCGGCGTTCGCCATTTACCAAGCGCAGAGGTTAATGAGCGTCGCGAGAAGGGACTCTGTTTCGTTGCAATGAACGATGGGATCCCCTCCATCAATGCGCAACGAAGCAGTTACGATTGATTATCTTGGGGGACGAAGGAAGTGGTCAACGATGAAGGAGAGATTGTGTGCTGGGGGCCAAGTCAGAAGAACTTTCCTCTAGTTTGCAGTTCATTATTTGGAATTCACATTGTTTGTACAGGTTCCATCAACTTGGAAACCTGCCCTTGAGGATTCCTCAACATTGGAGATATTTTTTGATTATTATGCAATGAATCAACCATTTTCCAAAGAGGTTTGTTTCTGCTAGTATACTTTGATATGAGAGTCAATGCTTTCTAAGAACTTTAATTGAATACATTATTTTGTAAATGCCTTCTAAAAAACCTGTCTAGATCATCTTTTATACTCACTTTTGTTTGATTGTGATAAATTTACGTTTCACAAGAATTCCCTATTTTGTGCCAAAGTTATTTTTTCTCTTTATTTTGCTTTTTTCCCTCCACCTAAGTAGTTAACCCTCAGCTACCTTACAAAGGTCTTAATTTTTCTGTTAAAATTATTGATTTATCTTTCCTAAATTTTAATATGACGTGTATTCGTAGTGTTGGTGTGCATATTGTATTTGAGTTTGTTGCATGGTGCTTTCTTTACTTTTACTTCTGATGCCTGAAATTGTTGCTTCTTTAAATACTATGACATGGTTTGTTATCCTCTTCATACGTTACTGTTAAGAATGATTTTGACCTGTGCTGTTTTTCAATGTTCAGACTTACTGAACTTGTGACTTGTGAGGTATGATATTATATGATCAATGAATATGGACTTTGAGAATTTTCTTTTTATTTTATATTTTATCTTATTAACTTACATTTTTAACCTAAACATAAATTTGTCTCTGCATTTGTGAAGTTTATTTGCACTAGTTCCTTTGTTTCTTGATTTCTACAACGACGGCAAAAATTCTGAATTAGAATATAGTATTATGTTTTATCTATCAGTATGTAAAGCAACCTCTGTATATTATGATTTTTTCACATTATTTTTTGTAGGCATTGGAGTGCTTGTTGCGTCTTGCTTCTACCAGACGATCTTTGTTTTCTGATGATACTGCCCGATTAAAGTTTTTGTCACACTTAATGCAGGGCACCAAAGAAATTTTGCAAACTGGAATAGGTAAAATTGGATTATACTTATTTTTGCCTCCAGCTTAGACAATCTCTTTATTTACATATTGCAGTCCAAATAAAAGACTTGGACAGTTGCTAACTTTTGGACTTATTATATATACACAATTTTAGAACATAGCTTATGCTTTAATTAATTGTAAAACAGGTCTTACTGAACACGATAACTATCACACATTTTGTCGGCTTCTTAGCCGCTTTAAAGTAAATTATCAGGTGAGTCAAATGCTCTTGCTGGTTCTTTCTGTATCTCGGATATATACCTGTTTCCTTTAATTGTTGTCTGATTTAGAGAGAAGACAAATGAATCATTTGAATATTGATAATTGTTTTTTGTTCAATGTTATCAAATAGCCGCTATAGCGCTATAACATAGCGGAATTCAATCTAATCCCTATTGATCTGTGGTACGCTATTTAGTACAAAGTATTGTCAAATACCACATTAGTGACAAGGTTTTGGACTCCCAAAATGCTTGGCTCAACATTTCTAGCCTGAGTACTTGAAGCCAAAGCTTGCATGCGATTGATGGAACTGAAGAAGAAAGTGTCTTCTTGCGATACTTGTTGAGACGTAGGTTGTGAGCAAGGATTAGTGCTTATGCTTCCTCAACGGAGATAGGATTACCTCTGGTCTTGCTTTCAATAAGTTTACATGATCAAATTTTTAATGAAGACCTTCAAGAACAATATCAATATGGTCTTGCGTGGAAACTGTTTTCATACAATTGTAGACATGGTTTTTTTCTTTCTAGGATCGTCAGTTAACAATATGCACTCTGGGTAACTTATGGAAGTGGATATCACACTTGAGACTGAAAATATATTGTATATTCAATGTATTAGACTGAGGGTAAAGTACAATATATATACGTGAGGTTGGCCTAACCAATCCCTCAAGATTAGGGAATATAATCAACTAAGAAAGGAAACAAGGGAATAATCCTGTAAACTACAATCGGAATAATATCTCGAGGATACTAATAATAATTATAATATCTCAGACACTCTAAATTATTCAAAACTACAATCAAGATACTTGAAGATATTTTTAATGTATTTTACACTTCCACATGAGGTACCTTGCTATTGTTACTCTATTCTCAAATAAACTTTATTTGTTGATCAGCAAAATAGGTTAAGAAAACTATGGTGACCGACTTTTCTCTTCACTTCTGACTTCCTAATATCTTTTGCTTGATTTATTTCACTTTAGTATACAAAAGTAACTAAATCATAATCTCTTGATCATGAACTCCTACTGGTCTGGTTACCTTTTCTAATGAAGACAGTCTCTTACAATTTTTTTTATTTTTTTTTTTATTTTTATTTTTTATTTTATCTCTGCTGTAGTTATCAGAACTTGTGAGTGCTGAAGGTTATAGTGATTGGATACACTTAGTAGCAGAGTTTACCTTAAAATCTTTGCAGTCTTGGAAGGTATGTTTCTATGACTTTTTTAATATGTTCTCTACCTCGACTGAAATATACATTTTGTTTGGTGAAAGACATGAAGTGTATGTCAGATATTCTGAATGATTAGAGGGTCATCTAAACTGACATATATTTCCTTTCTCATTTTTTCTTGTCTTGTTTTTCTCATCTTTAGAACGATTCTTTTGCCACTATTTTGTTTTCATATTTTCCATTGATAGTTAATTTAATAATTGCATTTTTTTCTTTCAGTGGGCTGGCAGCAGTGTTTACTACCTTCTAAATTTATGGTCTAAATCAGTGACATCTGTGCGCTATCTCAAGAGTGACAAACCTAACCTGCTAGAGGAATATGTCCCTAAAGTTATAGAATGTTTTGTGTCATCGAGATTTGATTCATTACAGGTCAGGTGCTTCTATACTCTTTACAGATATACATAAGTGAGTCAAGTATTTTTCTCACTTTGACCTTTATTCATCCATTTACTACAGTCTGAACTATCTGATGAACTCGGTGAAGACCCACTTGACAATGTTGAAGTACTTCAAGATCAGCTTGAATTTTTTCCTTACCTATGTAGATTTCAGGTTCATGCTTTTTCATTCTTCTCCTGAGTTTCATGTTATTATGTATACAAAATTATATTCTTAGAATATCATGGAGTTTATTCTCCGAATAACCGTCTTTACTTTTGACTTCTTTATTGATTCGTTGAATTTCAGTATGAAGGTTGCAGTTCATACTTAATGAAGATAGTGGAGCCTATCATGCAAAGCTATATGGTATTCTTTTAGTGGCGGTTCTTCATAAAGTTTTTCAGGTTATTTGTACAATTGTCATAAAACATTCTGATTTTGTACTATATATTTTATTTATTTATGTGTAGAAGGAAGCAAATCTCCAAATC
This sequence comes from Cicer arietinum, assembly GCF_000331145.2. Lineage (NCBI taxonomy): Eukaryota > Viridiplantae > Streptophyta > Magnoliopsida > Fabales > Fabaceae > Cicer > Cicer arietinum. The sequence continues at coordinate 40,874,282 of NC_021164.2, forward strand.
CCCATGGATAGTTATGAACTTTCTATAACAGAGTCCAAACTTGCTTGGTTCACACACATAGTTGCTGCAATACTCAAGACAAAGCAGATGTCTGGTTTTAGGTAATTGCTAAAACAGTTGCTGAAAACTAAGCACTTTTGGGAAATTAAATGTGAAGTTATCTATGGTTTCTTTATTACAGTGGAGAATCACATGAGATACTCGATGCAGAGATTTCAGCATGTGTTCTGCAATTGGTAAATATTTCTGACAGTGGGATTCACAATAAGGTATATGAATATTCAAGGATAAAATTTGGTGTATCTTATAATATTTGAAATGCTGCATGATCTTTCCTGTGGCATATGTTTTTTTAGTCTTGCTACCCAGTGGGTTCTGGTTGAAGAATAGATGTATAGATTTTTTTTAATAGTGTAGAAATATTTGCTGTGTTGATTCAATTGGTAACAGTTGAGAAGTATAAGTTCAATTGAAATAACACAGGGAGAAAAATCCCTTAATCAAAGGAATTAGAACCCTGAAGAATAAAAAAAGGAAGGTAAATCCACAGACCTAGAATTTGATTAATCCTTACATGAAGAATAAAAAAGGAAGGTTAAGAGGGAAGGTAAATCCCCGGACTTAGAATTTGATTAATCCTTACATTAACTCTAGGATTTTATCTTTGTAATTTATTTAAAGTCATAATAAAATCCTGACATTCTTAATTTATTCACGCTCCTCAAATTGGTGCAAAGATATTGTAAGAAAAGTAGGGTAATGCTGTTGTGTTTATTCATCAGCCTAAGGCTGGTTTAAATAGAGAGACTACGAGAGTTCTCTTCCTTGAATCAAGGAGCAATTTTAGGAAACAAAAATAAAACATATCATAAGATAAAAATAAAAAGTTGCATTATTAAAAAAAGAGAGTCAAGGGTTCTTCAACACCCCTCCTCAAGTTGGTGTATAGATAGATATCTATCATGCCCTACTTGGTTATCAAGTGTTCAAGGACGAGTCTGGTCAAGCTCTTGGTTAAGATATCTGCAATGTGTTGACGTGAAGTCATAAAAGGTAGACATATGATTCATGTATCTAATTCTCCTTTATGAAATGACAATCAATTTCAATATGTTTGGTTCTATCATGTTGAACTAGGTTGTGGGCTATGCTAATGGCGGCTTTACTGTCAGAATATATTTCAATGGAAGCTCAATTTTCATCTTAAGTTCTTCAAGGGCTCTGTAATAGTCCTTCACAAATTCCTTGAGCCATTGCCCTAAACTTGGCTTCTGCACTACTTTTTGCTTCATCTCCTTGTTTTTTGCTTCTCCATGTCACAAGATTAGGTACAATATCTAGAGGTCGATATTCTGTTCTAACTGAACTTTCCCAGTCTGCATCCATAAAGATAGACATTTCTTTTACAAGTCTTCTTAAAAAATAGACTGCCTCAAGATATTCCTCATAAGGAGAGTGCATAAATTGACTCACAATAATGACTGAGAAGGTGATGTCAGGTCTAGTGTAAGACAAGTAAATTAACTTACCAACCAATCTTTGGTATCTTTTGGTGTCAACAAGAACACCTCCTTCTCCCCAAAGTTTTGTATTAGGATCCATGGGGTTTCAGCTGACAACCACTCGTTATTGTTTCCTTCAATAGACCTAGAATGTATTTTTGTTGTGAAACTATAATTCCGTTCTTCGATCGAGCAACCTCCATACAAGAACATATCTCAAGGATCCTAAATCCTTTATTTCAATGTCTTCAGTGAGTTTCTTTTTTATTCTTCCCATTTCAATTGTATCATCTACATTGAGGACAATATCATAAACATGGACAATCGGGGCAGAAAATTTCCCATCAGGGGAGAATTTGTGAATAAAGTGTGGTCAATTTGTCCTTGAATGTATCCTTAGCCACATCCAAAGTCTGGTAAAAATCAGAAACATGATGCTCAATATCTGAGGATTGGTGAGAGGATTTTCACCATGCCTTAGAACAGAAATTTGCTTCATGACACCGCGGTATCTAGCTATTATATGAAAAAACTCAGTATTTCTATCGCCATGCATATGCCAATTCAACCTAGATTTTTTGTACCAGTATTCTTCCTCAATTTTAAGATTGCGATGGAGCACCAATTGTGCATCTTTTTGTTGAAGAATGAGATTATTGTTGAAGAAAGATACAATATCTTGATGTTGGGCTTCTGTCAGTAATAGAGTCTGCTCAATTCACAACTGTGTACACTTCAAATCCTGTTTTTTCAGTTTTCCCAAAGAGTAGACCTTTTGCTGATATACCTTTTAGGCACCAAATAATCCTATGAACAACCTCTAGATTTTCTTCATATGAAGAATGCATGAATTGACTCACCATTGTAACAATCAAGACAATATCTAGCAAGTGTAGTACAAATAAATAAGTTTCTCGACCAGCCATTGGTATCTTCGATAATCTACGGGAACACCTTTAAAATCTCCAAGCTTGGTCTTGATGTCTATAGGAGTGTCTGGGTGCAGTTGAAATCGGAGAGAATTGTTATAAATATAGTCTAGCCATATAGCTGAAATAATCATTAGCAGCAGAGAAATTCATAGCAAGCAATTGAACAAAGTAAGGTCTGTTCTTCTAAAAAACTGCATTTAAAAGCTTCAAACCAATAATATCAGAGACTCAATATTTAAACTTGAATATGCTTCAAGGAGAGAGAATGCTTCATGGAGAGAAAGACAAGATCAGTACATATGGGACAAAGATGGGGCCAGTCTATCTAGGAAAAATTGCCAAAATAAAGTGAGTGACGAAAATGAAAGACACCGTCAGAATAACCATCAATAGAAGAAGAAGATATCACTAATATGATTCATATGTAGGAAAAGGACACCACCAGAAGGATTGTCGGTGGGAATAGAAGCTACTCTTATAATCTATTAGTAAGAACTAAATTGCTTGACAAACACCGGAGAAGAAGCAAAGCCACTCAAACAAAAAAAGCCATGATCGATCAACAGAGTGAGAAAGTGCGTCCAAAACAGGAGAGATAACGGCTGTTTGAACGACGCATATTTTCATTGATCAAAATTGGAAAGTAAAGGAAGATCTGAAACCGTTAGAGAGAGAGTGACCATGCCCCAAGAAAGTAAAAAGGAAGTCCAAAATGTTAATTACACCCAACAGAATCAAAAAAAATTTCACCCCAATACTTGTTGGGTACCCTACATCTGCTTTACTCTGTCCTTGCTAGTACAACAAATGTGGTAGATTTGACCCTAAATTTGCAAAGAAGAAGGTCAATGAATACAATGCGACAAATCCTATATGGTGATTCTTAATAGACCATACAATAGGAAACAACATCAACAAGGAGGAAAATCTGTTTCCGTGTAACCCAATCATGATCATAAGGTCCAATCTCATCAATTACAACCTGAGCAATGTTAGCAACAATCTGTAACAGAATCACAATCTGATAGGAATGGGCTGGGCCCCACAAGTGATGAGGGGGATCTCTTAGTAAATAGAGATGAGGTGGGGCCTAAGCAATGGCAAGTATATGTGAGAAAGAATAAGAAAGGGGATGCAGAAAAATAATGATTGCCTAGCTGGCATAGGGAGTTAATATTCCACTAATAAATAGGAATTAATATTCCACTAATAAAGGGGAGTGTGTGCAGAGATAGCTGGATGGTTTTTTCATTTTTCAGTTACACCTTATAGGTTGGGCAGTAAGAGAATTGTTTTCTCTAACTGAGGAGCATTAGCTCTGGAATCATTTTCTATTTTCTTATCAATTAATACAATAATTCTTTTCATCTAATTCTATCTTATCTCTGCTCTATCAGGTGGGCACACTACGCACTTGAACTCTGTTTTAGTGGATATGATCTTTTCAAAAAAAAATTGTCCATCCCTTGTAATATTATTTTGGTTCTTTGTATATATATAATGTAACAAAAGTCTACTATTGACATTGACAGGGAGATTAGCTATACTTAACCATCAGATGCTGTTTGGAAAAAGGTTTATCTTCGAAGTGGCCTTGGTAAGAAGGAAAAAGAATACACTCAAGGCTGGAGTCTGAAAGATGAGCCACTTTGTAAGCTTTGTCGAAAGCAGTGCATGTATGTCCCAAACAAAACATGTATTGCTTTTAATATTTTATATTAGTGTACAATATACAATTAATAATTACACTTTCAGGGGTAATAATGCCAAGACACCTGAATATTTTGAAGATCTTTTTTGTAACCTTGACTGCTATCAAGAGTATCGTATGAGAACTAGCAGCCGATTCCTTCGTCAGGTTATTCAAATCTGAATGTTTTGATTAATTTTTTTTTTATGTAATTTTCATGTCTTTGAGCTAGATTTTGAAGTAAGTGATATGAAATATTCAGGAACTTTTCCAAATTGAGCAAGGTGTGTGCACAAATTGCCAATTAGACTGTCATAAGCTTGTTGTGCATATAAGACCTTTGTCCTTGGAAAGACGACAGGGGTACATTGAAAAAGTAGCACCAAAAATTGCAAAGCGGAAGAAGATGTGAGTTTATAATAGTGAAATACCTAAAGTCAATTCTGTTATAATTTTAGCAAACAACATTCCAGGCTTGTAAAAAGACTGACTGTTCCAAAGCATTAATAATTTTGCTTATTATCTGGAGTACTCTTTTGAAACACTAGTTGATTATCTGCAGGCTTGAGAAGCTTGTCAACGACCCAAGTGAAGGCAATGCATGGCATGCTGATCACATTGTTCCAGTATATAAAGGCGGAGGTATAATTTCTTTTAAAGTCCAATCCTACATGCTTCTGTAAGAATTTTAGTATCAATTTTAAATTGTAGTGACCTGTTATTCCAGAAATGACCATTGATACTTCCAACTAAGATTTTGATATGCTCAAAGGAAAGGCCGATATAGAAATCTGGTTTTATGGGAAACATTCATCTAGTCAGCTTGTATTTGTAAACCGGGTATTAAGATATAAATATGTCTGCAAATAGTAGATGGGGCTACCATTAGCAACCCCTATAGAATTTTTTTCATATTTTCTCTCTCAAAATGTTGACATCCTGAAGTTAACTTCCAGAAACTGTTGACTTATGATGTGGGGTAATTTACCATCTGGAAGTTAACTTTCAGAAATTTAACAATGTTTCGATATTAACTTTCGAACTATTTGATTAGTTTTGTCAGGATGCAAATCTCAGATGTCTGGAAGTAATATCTCATTTTATTTTTTAAAATTTGCAGCTATTACATATTTTAAATTTTGTACTAAATTTGTTTGCTCATTTTTTGACATATTTAAAAGTTTTTAAATTGTCACTTATTTTTCGAAATTCTCTGAAAATTGCACATTAAAATAAGAAAATATAGAATGCATACATAAATAAAAGTCAAAATAAAGAATACAATGTTGGTCATGTCTTCTTTCTTCTCAGCTGATTGTGTCCTCCCTGTAATTTCCTCTACCTGCTAAAAAAAGTGACATTTTAGCTGTGTTTGAGTTTATACCTGATTTAATCAATTCTATAGGTGAATGTAATCTTGAAAATATGAGGACTCTTTGTGTGGCCTGCCATCATGACGTTACTGCTGTACAATGTGTTGAACGACGCATTATAAGAGCAAATGCCCGGAAACAACTAAAAGTTTTGATGAATGCCATGAAAAATAGTATTGAGGTATGTAGTACTAGTAAGCTTAATTCTTTCTACTGATGCATTGACACACATTCTCTTAAATATGAAAATTAATTGAAATTTCAAAATAAATATAATTTGTTTACAAGGGTATTTTTGCCATTTACATATAATATATCATATCTTTATTTACATTCTAATAAATAAAATAGAATTATTTGGTTACTGATGATATTTTAAAAAAAATTTAAATTGTTTATCTAGTACAGTCAATGAATAGTTTTAAATATAAAATTATTTCATTACTTATTATATTTTAAATATTATAAATTATAAATATTTTTGTTAATTTATAATATTTAAAATATAAGTTAATTTAAAAAAAAATTAATATGTTTCACAATGATAATTTTGTTATTTAAATATAATATATATTATATCATGTCATGATGAGATGTGTACCAAATATATGACAATAAGGTGTTATCTTGTTGGTTATCATGTATGTATCAAATACAAGATATGATAATGTATATCCTATCCTTATCCAGCTTTACATCCTTTATCCTATCATGGGCATCAAACGAGCCCTTATGGTGTGCAGTGTGTTAGTTTGCCGTAAGTATTGGATGGCTTATCTGTATGTTATCCATATGTCAAGCATTTATCCCGTTTGGGTTAGAATAAGATTTATATTCAAAGTTTGGGTTAGAATTAGAT
>NC_021164.2:40881137-40883022 GCF_000331145.2 Cicer arietinum
AATAATAATAAATAATATTAATAAATGATAAAATATATATAGGCTGGCCTGTCAGGCCTAATAGGCTTTTTTATAAGCCTGAGCCTGACATATTTAAATAAATAGGTTTTAAAAACGGCCTAAGCCTAGCTTTTTATTAAATAGGCCAGGCCAGACCAGACCATAAATAGGCCATACCATAGGCCCCTGACGGATGACCTAGTCTATTATCATCCCTAGTTACATAGTACGATTTGTTTTTTCACGAACAAATCAAGAAAGCTAAAATTTTAAGTTAGGACAACTAACAATACATCGAGGTAGATTATAGTTAAACTAATTAAAAAATTACTCGTATGACTTTTGCCTTTTGTTATTATTTTTTGTCGTAACATTTTTTGTATACTAATATATCAGTATAATATTATATTATTTTCTTGGAATATGATTGAATCAATTAGTATCTGTATACTAATTTATTAGTATATTATTATAAGCAGTTGTATATAGTACTACTCTATATCAAGCTATAAGAAAAAATGAATTAAATAAATTTAATGTATTTGGTCTACATTTCTATATTATATTTCCACTCCAAACATATCACTTTAATAATATTAATATTAGTATGTCTAATTATTTTGTAAGAAGATGTGGGATATTTAAATAATATTTTAGGTATTTTTTTATTACTTAGAAAAAGCAATTTTTGGTGGTACTATTAATATATGTTTTTTGTTGTTGTATAGTTTAATTTTGGTAAATTCAAATATGGTTGTTTATCAAAATGGCCTCATTATAGAAAGGGTTTGGGCTTGTATCCACAATGGTTATCATATATAGAATGGATTTAGGGAGCATCTATATTGAAAAAAATGGGTACAAAATCGGGCATAGTGACACAAATTTTCAGATATTAAAATAAACTAAATGTTATCTTTGAAGAGATTGAAAAATATTTTATTAAAAGTATTGTGTGATATTACATTTTAGTGCATTTAAAATCGAGAAATGATTATGTATTGGAAAATAAATTCATAATTTAAGATGGACAGTTTCTCTTCAACGATGTCATGTCGACTGATTCTCATGTTAAATCTATTGTTTCTTTATCTTCAACAACTCCAATAGGAGAATTATATTCAATATCTGAAAATTTATTCAACATATCTTACACAAATGATGCAAATAAAAATTATTTAATAATCATTATTTTTAATAAACCCACAAAATGTAAACCAACAAATTAAGTTTATTAGTTGAATAATTTATTTGCTTGAGCAATTCCCAAACAACAACAACCCTTTCAACAAATCCATCCATAACTATGTTCGACTGCGATAAACAAATGTATTAATGACATATTAGCCAACTAAAAAAATAGATTAGTATTTATCCAAAAAAACATATATACATATTAAATTTAGAAATTCAAAAATTAAACTTGAATGACTTTCAACTTTGCAATCAAGTCTGGGTTATTTGTGAGTTTCTTGGCTCTTTATGATATTTTAAATCGAGTTTCACGACTCACATTCGAATCAACTTTGAAAAGAAAGTATAATCTACCGGATTATAAATTTCTTTGGGAACGATTCGAGAAGAAATATCCTATAACCACTAATCAAATAAATAATGTTAATTGTAACACCCCGTTTTTCTAAGCGAGGGTGTATTTTTTTTCTTCAAAAGAATTAAAATAAAACAGAGAATTAAATAAGGTAAAATACATTTGGATAAATATTTAAGTCGTAACACAACGACGATTAAGTCAACAGAATTTACAAGCAGCGAAATAGTTTTTGAAATACGAATCCAAAGTATTTACACGTCAAAAGTTGGTACATGTAACCCATCGAAAATAACATGTCAAGCTGACAATATTAGTATAGGTAAAGTCTTCCAT
>NC_021164.2:40884869-40888105 GCF_000331145.2 Cicer arietinum
CGCGCACGCAGGGAGAGGAAGAAGATGAAGTTTTGGATTTTCTTTCCTTCCTTTTTCCTTTCTTTGTTTTTCCTTCCTTTCTATTTCCTTCTTTCCTTTATATAACCTTTTCTTTTCCTTTTCCTTCCTTCTAATTTCCTTTCTTTCTATTCTCTCCAAGCAAAAATATATATATATATAGATATAACTTAACAAATATCTCAGAATATCTAGATATTTGTTAAATTACCATTTCACCCGTAACGCATTAAATTCTCCGTAAAGGATTTACCGCACTTAACGCATTAAATTCTCCGTAAAGGATTTACCGCACTTAATTTAAACGGTGTCAAAATAACTTTTTGATCCTAGAAACTCCATAATATTATTAACTTTGGCTAAAAAGCCTCCGAGCCAAAATCCAAAACATATAAAATACATAAAGTGTACTTTAAAATTATGGGTCTTACATTAATATGTTTAATATATAGTGCTTGTGATACAAAAAGGACGAACATACATACCCCAAATTTTTCAATCAATTCTCATGCTGATTTTTTAAACAACATGGAAGCATCTCGATCAAATATAACGAAGGTTGTTGAACCTGTTGTGTCATTCTCACGGAGTTTAATTCGATAGCGAGAGGAAACATTCATAACATGTTTGTTACATTTTCCACAATAATATATGCACTCATCAGGGATTACTTTCTTATTGCATATGCCGACTGTGTACCATCAGTCGTATGTGTCAACAACATGTTTTACAGTGTCACTCCTAGCAATGAATATAAATGTATAAATTCAATTGAAAACAACTTAAAAAATAATTTATTTTAATCATAATTATGTGTTTTAATTTAGATAGTTTATATGTAAAATAAATATGTTATATATAAATAATAAACTAATAATTAGTCATAAAGAATCATACTTGATTCCTTTGAAACATTTCAAATAATTTGACGGGACATTTCAAATCCCATGAAATTTGAAATCTTTTCAAATTTCCATCACAAAATTATCCAAACTTGATTAGTTTGAAGCATTTTAAATCTTTTGTAAAAATGTTTAAAATGAAAAAAACTCTAACATTATCTCTGTAAGAAGTGATCATGGATGAAAATCCATAAATGCTTCCTTTAAGAACTTTTTTATTTTATGAAAATGGTATTTGTCACAATCTTTCTTGTGCAAGAACTCCCCAACAAAATAAAGTTGTTGGAAGACATAATAGAACTTTACAAGAAATGACTAGAATTATTTTGGAAGAATTAAATGTTGAGAAATATTTTTGGACTTAAGCAATTGACACTTGTTGCCCCAAGGCACGTATCATTCACAAGACATCTTATAAAGAAAATATTATTCTTTTGTTTGACTTCTATCGTTAACCACTAAGAAATAAAAATTCAATCTTGGCAAACAAATCTCAAGAAAGAATAAATTACTTATGTTTTTGATGAAGACAAAGACCAAAGAAAGTGATCAAGTTGCAAGCTAAAAAAGAAGTCAACAACCAAAGTTAACTATAATCAAATATGCTAGAAGTCTTTTAATGTAAAGGTACATGATGAAATCTAATATTCTTATATTTAAAATGTACATGAGAACCTTTCATTTTAGCATATGCATCAAAAGAATTTTCAAAGTGTCAAAATGCATTAACAATGTTTGAAAATAAAAGTTTTTGATAAAAATCAATGTATTCGACTACAACATGTTGTAGCCGAATACAGACTCAAGTCAGTAGCTAAAACTAAACAACTGTATCCGACTACGAGATGGTGTATTCGAATACAAGTACCAAGTCAATAGCTAAAACTGGACTTTTGTATTCGACTACGAGATGGTGTAGCCAAATACAAGTGCTAAGTCAGTAGTTAAGACTGCACATTTGTATTCGACTACAACATGGTGTAGCCGAATACAAAACCAAGTCAATGGTAAAATTCACTCAACTGTATTTGATATACAAGAATGTGTATTCAAATACAAGCTTTAAAATTCAAATAAAATTGAACATTACAAAGAGGTGTATTTGACTACACTCATGTTGTAGCCGAATATAACTGCGAAACAATGCAATTTTTCAGTTCAAATTCAATATGGATCATTGCATATGTTCATCAAATCTCTAGGAACGATTACCACTAATTTGAAGTAATGTCTAAAGAGTATAAATACCTCATAGCTTCAGACTTAACATCATACTCTTCTCCAAATCTTTTCATCAATCTAAGAACAACTTTGAACAAACTTTATGAAATATTTTGATTTATTCAAAGTCTTAGTTTCATATTTCAAGTACATATTTTACATTGTCATATCATTGATAAAGGTTATTTATTGTACTTGAAATTATATTAGATTGTTATCATTGTACTCAAGTGTCATACACTATTGATTTTAGTCAAAGTGATTATTATAAAACCATTCAAGTTATTGTGTAAAGTGAGGAAAGTAGTGTTGTTTCTTCAAGTTTTGTAAACTAAGATAATGGTGTGCTATCTTAGGGTGATTGTTAGAAGTTTGTAGTAGAAGTCTTAAAGTTATACTTGTACTTATTCTGACAAATAGTGGAAAATCTCTAGTGATGTGCAAGAGGACTGGATGTACCATTGGTTATAAAGGAAACCAAAATAAACTGATTCGTTCTTTATTTTTCTACCATTTAGAGTTTTTCATACATCATTCCTAAACACAAAAATAATCCACTAAGTCTCTAAAAACCAAAAAAATTATATACACCTAATTACCCCCACCATTCTTAGGCGCGCCTCTATACTTACAATTGATATCATAACAGGTTCTAGTAATTTGCTCCTCGATCCTTATTCATGGCTTTCGCACAACTAATTTTTAGAGATGGTGGTAGTAGCAATAAACCACCTTGCTTCGTTGGAGAACACTATGACTTATGGAAGATATGCATGCAACCATATCTTGAGCCACAAGGAGATGATATTTGGGATGCAGTAAAAAATGGTCCTTATGTCCCAAAAATAGTCATCGACAATAAAGAAGAAAAAAAGATAAAAGTGTCATGGACAAATGACGACAAAAGGAAAGTGTTGTTTGATAAAAAAGCCAAAAATATGTTACAATCGGCACTTGGAATGGATGAATACTTTCATGTGTCTCATTGCAAAACCGCCAAAAATATTTGGGATACTCTTGAACTAACTCATTAAGGAACTATTGAGGAAAAACATTCTAAACTCAATACATTATCTCAAGAATATGAACTATTTC
>NC_021164.2:40891779-40927181 GCF_000331145.2 Cicer arietinum
AAAACTGGACTTTTGTATTCGACTACGAGATGGTGTAGCCAAATACAAGTGCTAAGTCAGTAGCTAAGACTACACATTTGTATTCGACTACAACGTGGTGTAGCTGAATACAAAACCAAGTCAATGGTAAAATTCACTCAACTGTATTTGATATACAAGAATGTGTATTCAAATACAAGCTTTAAAATTCAAATAAAATTGAACATTACAAAGAGGTGTATTTGACTACACTCATGTTGTAGCCGAATACAACTGCGAAACAATGCAATTTTTCAGTTCAGATTCAATCTGGATCATTGCATATGTTCATCAAATCTCTAGGAACGATTACCACTAATTTGAAGTAATGTCTAAAGAGTATAAATACCTCATAGCTTCAGACTTAACATCATACTCTTCTCCAAATCTTTTCATCAATCTAAGAACAACTTTGAACAAACTTTATGAAATATTTTGATTTATTCAAAGTCTTAGTTTCATATTTCAAGTACATATTTTACATTGTCATATCATTGATAAAGGTTATTTATTGTACTTGAAATTATATTAGATTGTTATCATTGTACTCAAGTGTCATACACTATTGATTTTAGTCAAAGTGATTATTATAAAACCATTCAAGTTATTGTGTAAAGTGAGGAAAGTAGTGTTGTTTCTTCAAGTTTTGTAAACTAAGATAATGGTGTGCTATCTTAGGGTGATTGTTAGAAGTTTGTAGTAGAAGTCTTAAAGTTATACTTGTACTTATTCTGACAAATAGTGGAAAATCTCTAGTGATGTGCAAGAGGACTGGATGTACCATTGGTTATAAAGGAAACCAAAATAAACTGATGCGTTCTTTATTTTTCTACCATTTAGAGTTTTTCATACATCAATCCTAAACACAAAAATAATCCACTAAGTCTCTAAAAACCAAAAAAATTATATACACCTAATTACCCCCACCATTCTTAGGCGCGCCTCTGTACTTACAATTGATATCAGAGCAGGTTCTAGTAATTTGCTCCTCGATCCTTATTCATGGCTTTCGCACAACTAATTTTTAGAGATGGTGGTAGTAGCAATAAACCACATTGCTTCGTTGGAGAACACTATGACTTATGGAAGATATGCATGCAACCATATCTTGAGCCACAAGGAGATGATATTTGGGATGCAGTAAAAAATGGTCCTTATGTCCCAAAAATGGTCATCGACAATAAAGAAGAAAAAAAGATAAAAGTGTCATGGACAAATGACGACAAAAGGAAAGTGTTGTTTGATAAAAAAGCCAAAAATATGTTACAATCGGCACTTGGAATGGATGAATTCTTTCACGTGTCTCATTGCAAAACCGCCAAAAATATTTGGGATACTCTTGAACTAACTCATTAAGGAACTATTGAGGAAAAACATTCTAAACTCAATACATTATCTCAAGAATATGAACTATTTCAAATGCAGCCCAGAGAATCTATTCTGGACTTACAGAAAAGATTTTCTCATCTTACCAACCACTTGACGACGCTTGGCAAGATCTTCACTAATGATGAATTGAACCTCTAAGTTCTAAGATAATTAACAAGGGATTGGCAACCTCAAGTAACGACAATTTCTGGAAAAAAAAGCCTATCAAAGATGTCTCTTTCTGCACTTTTCAAAAAACTTTAAGAACATGAAATTGAACTTAGAAGGCTAGAAAAGAAGCCAAATAACATTTCCTTAAAAGTAGAGTCAAAAGACCAATCAATGATGAGAATTCAAATGGAGATGAAAACACTACCTTCCTCGTAAAGAAATCTGGTAAGTTCCTTAAAAACGATAAAACTTTTAAAAGGAAAAAAGTTTTAGGAAGAAGGATGTTTCCACTTCAAGCCAAAACTTCTCTTGTCTTGAGTGTGATAAGCAAGGACACATAAAGACAAAGTGTCTAAATATTGTCGAGAAAATTGCTCTCAAGAAGAAAGAATTCAAAAAGGCCTATATAGCATTGGAGGACATTGAAGTCAGTTCATCCTCGGATTCGGAAAGTGACGAATGTGAAAATCTTGCTTTGATGGCATCACACCAATCTGACGAAGAAGAGGTTAGTAACAAAGACTCCTCTCATAATAATGATACTAATAGTGAATTAATTTTTGAGTGTAGTGATGCTCAAAATGCAATTAAAGAATTACTTATGGAATGTAAAAATGTGTACAAAATAGTGTCAATTCAAAAGAAACAAATTTCATCTCTTAAAGAGAAAATTGACACTATGAAAAAGATTCTAAAAAATTAAAACAGAATAGAGTCATTGAAAGATATGAAAAGGGACAAGTTGGATTGAAAAATGTTCTTAATATGAAAAGATATTCCAATGACAAGAGTGGTCTTGGTTACTCAAAATTTGATAAACCAAGTATAAATAAAACCATCTTTGTTAATGCAAGTAACCAATCCAACAAAGAGAAAGGTATAATTATCCAAAAAGATCATCGATACTATAAGAAGAATGTTTTTCAAAAGAAATCTCATATACATCCATATAGAATTAAATCTACTCCTACATGCTTTTATTGTGGTCTAAATGGCCACACACCTAATGCTTGTCAATTTTAGGAATTTTGGTGTTCCCAATGGGCATTATGTGTGGGTCAAGAAAGGTACTAATCCTCAAGACCTAAAGCACTGTGGGTACCTAACAAATCTTGATCTTATTTTGTAGGTATGCACACAAAGTACCTCTAATATGTGGTACTTGGATAGTGGATGTTCAAAACACATGACCAGTGACAAAACAAAATTTTCATAAATCAAGCAAAGTATTGCAAGGAATTGTTAAAGAGATTTGTGATGGACAACATCAAACAAAGTGCAACCCTTATGGGCTTCAGAACCTATGTAGATAAAGATGAATATGATATTTCAATAGACATATCAAAGTATCAAGGTATGATTGAGTTTCTTTTATATCTAACGGCCAGCCGACCATATATTATGTTTAATATCTGTTTATGTGCAAGATTTCAAGCAGATCCTAAGGAATCACATCTCGTAACAGTAAAGCGAATAATGAAATATTAGAAAGGAAAAATCAATGTTGGCTTATGGTGTCCAAAAGGCAGTATATGTAGTCCAGTTATTTATTCTGATTATGACTATGTAGAATGTAAAACGGACCGAAAAAGGACAAGCGAAACTTGCCATATCTTAGGTAATGCATTAGTATCGTGGTCCTGTAAAAAGCAAGCTTGTGTGGCCCTAATACTATTGAAGCAGAATACATAGCAGCAAACAATTGTTATGCACAAATTCTATGGCTCAAGCAACAGTTATATGACTATGGACTTGATCTTGGAAGCATCTCACTAAGATGTGATAATACCAGTGCAATCAATATCTCGAAGAACCGAATCATGCACTCTCGGACTAAACACATTGATATATGTCATCACTTTATGCGAGATCATGTGCTCAAAGGCAATGTTGAAGTAACATTTGTGGATACACATAATCAACTAGCATATATCTTCATAAAACCATTGTCTAAAGACTTATTCTACATAATACAAAGAGAACTTTGGTTTTTAAATGAAAATGATCTCTAATGCAAGGTATCTATACTTTGTAAGTCACTTCTCTTCAAAATATAAAATATTCATTTGATATGTTGATAAAATTGATAAAATTGATTCTTTGATTTTTATGTGCTATCTAAAGATGAATATGTGCTCTACATGTTGTCTTTTTAGTGAAAATTCGGCTTAAAAACAATTTTTGACATCATAGCCGAATTCACATTGTCAGTATTCGAATACATGTTTCTAGAAAATCTTGTATTCAAATACAACTAATGTGTAGTCGAATACACAGTCGCAATTTTCCCTAAATATAAGCTTTTTCACGTTTTAGGTCAATTTTCACAGTTTTAGTAGTTGAATACAAATTTTCTTCACTTCCATTTTTTCCAAAATCTCATTCCATCTTACATGCAACAATTACCTAATCACTATACTATCATACATTGCATCTAAGATCACTCCAAACTAAAAAGTGACATTTCAAACTCAAATTTCTCAAACCCTAAATCCCCATTTTTCGAAAATCCAAAAATCTTCACTTTCACCATGGATGCCTGGAAAAGTGGTTCCAGAACAAAACATGTTGTAGTGGGTCCTTCAAAAAGGAGAGCTAGACTTGATAATGTGGCAAACTTATCCCGATTGCTTCATTCACCAGAAGAAATCGACTGTTTCCGAACCTACTACTCAAACAAAATGTTTATCACATCTAAGTATGGTACTCTTGATTCTTTCTATGCTTTTAAGTTTCCTAAGTTACTTAAAGCACAACATTTATAAGCTTTCATTGGTTATAATGGCCTCATATATCCTGATTTAGTTAGGGTATTTTACTGTAAACTGTAGAAGGAAGGGTCTAAGTTGGTGTTTCAGGTAACAGGCAAACACATTGAGTTAGAAACTCAAACTATTGGAGAAATATTGCAGCTACCATTTAATGGTTCAAAACCTAGGCCCGAAAATTTGTGTGAATGGGTAAATATTACCAAATATGATGTTTATGTTTGATTGTGTCGGTTTGACAAAGACACCATGGAACGTAAAATGGCACAAGTTGGTTCCGACTTTGTCAGGCAACAATATGGGGTTGGAAATCTGACCGTTGACTACAGGCTATTGCATTATTTTCTAAGTGTTATTATGGTTCCTAAGGCAAACAATTACTCTCAAATATTTGAATTTGAGCTTTAGATCATGTTTTTCATGATATAAGGATATGATCCCAACTGGTATTACTTTGTATGCTCTGTCCTATTTGGTTCCAAGGATGCTACTGGTTTACTTTATGCAAAAGAGGTCATCAAAATCTTGGATCATTTTAAAGTGGATTTTTCAGGAGAATTTAGGTATAAACCATCCAAAGATAATTTGTTCGATTTGAACGTGCTTTTGAGTATGAAGATAATGTGGACGAACATCTTTAGGCCTATATCCATAAAAGCGATCTTGGCCAAACACCTACTACTATCTAAGATGACAAAGACGCTGATGAAACGACATCTGATGATGATCATGTTTCAAATAGCATGTTCATGGACAAACTCAACTCTCTACAAACCTTCATCACTACACAATTTCAGAATATGAACACCTCCATCAACAACCGCTTTCCACTATTGCCCAAACCCATGAAACTTCATGAACTCAATAGCCTATCCGTCAAAATTGACAAACTTCACTTCCCACCAGATGATCATATGTAGTTCGATACTGAAATTGAATTTTTTGTAGTTTGTTTGTCTTTGGTTGTACCTCTATGAATATTGTTTTTGCATGGGGATGTAAAACATGAACATGTTTTAATTTCAACTATGTGATGTTTTTATTCCCTACCTTGTGTGATGTTTTTATTCCCTATATATGCTTTGTATTTTGTTTGTTATTTTTCCTTCTTTTTGATCATGTCAAAAGGGGGAGAAAATTGGTATGTTGTTGTTGTTCAAAACTTTTGTAGGTCTTCAAAGTGTTTAGAACATAATGGCATGAACTCAAACTCAAAAGGGGAGTAAACATGTATTACGGGGGAGATAAATTAAAACGATCAAACGCTTTGAAGTCTCACCAACAACAAACTTTTGTCATTATCAAAAAGGGGGAGAAAGTAAAATACTTATGTTTTTTAAGAATACAAAGACCAAGGAAAGTGATTAATTTGCAAGCTAAAAAAGAAGTCATCATCTAAAGTCAACTATTGTCAAATATGTTGGAAGTCTTATAACGAAAAGGTACATGATGCAATCTAATATTCTTATATATCAAACGCACATGAGAACCTTTCATTTTAAGATATGCATCAAAAGAATTTTCAAAGTGTCAAAATACATGAACAAAGTTTGAAAATAAAGTTTTTGACAAAAATTAATGTTGTATTCGACTACAACATGTTGTAGTTGAATACAAACTCAAGTCAGTAGCTAAAATTGAACATCTGTATTTGACTACGAGATAGTGTATTTGAATACATGTACTATGTCACTAGCTAAGATTAGACTTTTGTATTCGACTGCAAGATGGTGTAGCTAAATACAAGTGCTAAGTCAATAGCTAAGATTACACACTTGTATTCAACTACAACATGGTGTAGTCGTATGCAAAACCAAGTCAGTGGCAAAATTCATTGAATACAAGAATGTGTATTCGAATACAAGCTTTAAAATTCCATTAAAATTTAACGTTACAAAAAGGTGTATTCGACTACACTCCTGTTATAGTCAAATACAACTGCGAAATAATGCAATTTTTTTAGTTCAGATTCAACTTGGATCATTTCATATGTTCATCAAACCTCTAGGAATGATTGTCACTGATCTGAAGTGATGTATAAGGACTTAATGTATTACTCCTCTCCATACACTATTGATTTCAGTCAAAGTGATTATTATAAAACCATTCAAATTATTGTGTAAATTGAGGAAAGTAGTCTTCTTTCTTCAAGTGTTGCAAACTAAGATAGCGGTGTGCCATATTAGGATTATTGTTAGAAGTTTTGTAGCAGAAGTCTTAAAGTTAGACTTGTACTTATTTTGGAAAATAATGGAAAATCTTTTGTGGTGTGCAAGAGAAATGGATGAACCTTTGGTTATAAGGGGAACCAAGATAAACAGTTGTGTTCTTTATTTTTCTACCATTTTCAATTTTCCATACAACAATCCTAAACACAAAAATAATCTACTAAGTCTCTAAAAACTAAAAAATTTATATACACCTAATTCACCCCCTCTTCTTAGGTGCGCCTTTGTACTAACATAAAGATGAGTAAAAATTGAAACTTTTGATTTGTTTTTTTCTTTTTAATTTTTATTTATATTCTTAATTTTTTTATAATTCAAACATAAATGAACAATGAAGGAATTGAATATTGCTGAAATAAATGGTCCAAAGGAAACCTGACTCTGATACTGAATGATAAGTGCCACCCACTCTTCTTTCTTCTTAATACCTCTTTTCTTCTTTATTGAAGAAGGTGCTTTAGGGTAATTCTTTTGCCCCATAATCACCTTCTAAATATTTTTTCTCTTCTTTTATCTAAATAAATAGTTTGCACATAGATTTACTTTTTCGTTAGTATTTTGTTTATGATTTTATCGTCTAAGTATAACATTATTTTGTTTGTATTCTTGGTACGACATTATTTAACTCTTTGTATTGTTGTTGTGCATGTTTGGTTCATGTTGACATATGTGCTTTTAGTAGAGTATGCAAAATATTTATATTAAATACAATAGAAAGAAAAGTAGAAATAAAATTGTATTGATAGAATGAAGGAAATTATTAATTACAATATGTGTGAGATACTATTTATATAAAGATCTCAAAGTGACTAATACAACCAACTTGCAACTAATCTAACTAAATTGCAATTAATTTAACTAATTTGCAACTAACATAAATTAACTTTAATATCACCAAAATATGGAATGTGGTATAAACAGTATTTCCAACTTGGGATGAACTTTACAATCTAAGGAGAAGAAAATACAATGACTAAAATATTTTTTAAAATACTAAAAATACATCGAGTAAGATTTTTAGATTTCTAGAATATGGACAAAAAATATGTTTTTGAATGCTGGAAATATATTGGCTAAAAGATTTTTCGAATATATATTCTTCACACTAATTAAGAACAAGAAATATTATAATGCAATCTTACTTCTCTTTATTTTTTAGTATATTGTGTTCGAGTCTACATCTTCATGCAAGATATTTTTTATTAACTTAGAATTTTAATTGAGAATCCAATTATAGATTTTTTTCTTTAAAAACAAGAACAATCTTGCTCTTTATTTTTTGGGTCCGTAGATGAAATGGTAACCAAATTTGCACACAACTGCAAGGTCTTGATTTCGAATCTTGAACATGGTATCCAACCTAATAATATCAACATTTTTCGGTTGAGTTAGGTCTTATGGATATATTCTATTGATTTGAATGAATGAATATCGTTGGTCAAAAAAAAAAATTTCCCGGTATAATTATTATTAACTCTTAATTGTGAAAAACAATTTTTTTTTTTAACAAACAAAAAACATAGGTATATTCTTCTTCATACATTAAAGGGGTGGTTTAGAGCCATTTTATGGTATGGAATAATCCTTCAAGTTATTTTATTCATTTTATTTAAACAATTGGTTTTTTTACATAGATTTAGTTTTTCTGAGTGCGATGTTTAGTTTGTTCGTCATCATAGTGTGACGTTGCTTGCTTTCCTGTTTAAGTGCGATGTTCACAGAGACAACAAACACGTTATGTCAGCACCATACTTAGTAAAAGATTTACAGAGACTATCACCGAATTCAATACTCTTTGAACCTTATATATGATTTGTCAATATGTAATTGAATTGGCCACGTCAAAGAACACCTATAGTCGATATGAGCGAACACCAACAAATATTTTTTTCGAAGACATACTGAATTAAAAACCATAGATCTTGTATTATTCTTGATCATTGACTATACGTGGAAGAAATTAGTTTGGTTGTTAAGATTACTGTTTTAGTTTGATTGACTTTCATTGATTTCTAAACTATTTTTTGTGTATTATTGACGTATTTTTTTTGTTATTTTAATTAGTTGTAATATCAAAATATAGATTAAAAATGTCCCAAATCGTGATAAATCTACTTATACTATTCTTATTTGCATTTGAATGAAGGATATTTATTAGTAAAAAAAATTATATTAACATAACTAATTTATTTTTCATTTGGGTCAAGTATGTTAAAAAAAGTTACATTATCTTTCCAACAATTAGAGGATGATTAGCGTCTAACAAAACAAAAAAATGAATCAATGAACATGAAAGTTGCACTATCTTTTCAACAATTAGAGGATGACTAGTATCTAACAACCAAACGAATGATTTCGTCAAAATCGAATCAAACCAAATAAATTCGACCTTTATACATTCGAATATTAGTTATACATTATTTAAAATAAATTACCTGAAACTTGAACTATATTAAACAAACCATTAATAACTATTTTAATAATGCAAAATATTTTCTCCTCATCTATGTAGATAAATGACCAAAACAAAATACAATTCTACATATCAATAACAATTGATAGAAAATTAAATATTAGATACATCATAATTTTTAGTGTCAAAAACTTTCCTCGTGAGAAAATAAAATCACGGGACCTAGTCCATTAAAATATTCTACTGTAATAATTAATGATACACCACAATCCTACTAACTCTAGGAAACATTAATGAACAATAGCCACCACCAAAAGGTGGAAATCTAACAAAATACAAACAAGCTTTCACTAAAATGAGTATTCCAAACTAACTCAGAGAAGATAAAACTACTTTCAATATTGAACTTGTAGATCAAATAAAATAAGTTTGCTACAAACCCATTACCACTAGATCCAAGTTTTCTTCCTTCTTTTCACGATGCTGACATTGCTGCTCCACTTTTCTTTTTCTCTAGTATGATGTTGTTTTTGTCTTTTCCCCTTTCTCACTAAGTGCTACAACACTTGTAAAAATTAGGGATTTACTTCCCTTTGTCTCTTTTTGAGCCAAGCCCAATTAAGCTACCTTATTCTTTTTTCTTTTCTTTTCTTTTTATAATAACATAATACTAATAATAAAAGCTATTAGTAAAATTGGGTTCCATTTGAAGAGTGAGTACACCCAACAAATCTCTCCCTCACAACTCAAGTGGGAAGGTATTTCTCAACCATGTCAGATTTCTTTCTACAACATATAATATTCAACATAGGTAAATTATTTGTCATCATATCTGAATCGTTCTCATCAATATGGATCTTCTCCTCCAAAAAATGACTTCATCTCCAGCGCATCTTGAATTCAATGATATTGTACCTCAATGTGCTTCAACTTTGCATGAAAGTTCGAATTCATGCAGAGATGGGTCGAACTCTAACTGTTGCATAATAACACAAACTTTCTTTTCTTGAGGTCTAACTATTGTGGGAATTTTTTCATCTAGAAAAGTTATTTGGAAGGTTCAATTCCTGCAATGTAATTGGCCTTAATAGTGGATAAAGCAAAACACTTTTGTAACCTTGATTACCAAGACACTCCCCCTGCAAAAGCCATCATATAACCAGAATTAGATTTTCTAAAATCAAGATCACTTGTCATATTTGAAAGTGTAGAGCGAGAAACATAAGAAAATGAGGGATTGAATTGTGTTTTATTTTCAAACTATTTATAAGAAGACTAAACTAAAGTAATGAAAACAGAGCGGATAAAAAGAAAAACAGAATGACAGAACCAATTTATCTTGGTTCACCGCCAACATGATAACTACATCTAGTCCCTTCAAACTGAAGGATTTAATCTACTAATTCATACCGAATCATATAACACCCCAAAATTTATAATAAACTACTTTATTAATTAAATATTATTTTAGATCAATAATTTGGTGTTAAAATTATATTATATATATGTTGATTAGTTTTATGATTAATTTTCTTTATATGTGTGTTTTCTATGATGTGTTAATATGTACATATTTGACTAAATGGATAATATAAATAATAAATGTTATATTTGATATATTTTTTTAAAAAATAATAGTATTTTAATGTATATATTTTAAAGATTAAGATTTTTGTAACATCCTATTTTATTTTATTTTTTTAATTTATTTTTTTATTTCAAACAAAATATATAATTTCCCATGTGATTCCAAACAAACAAATGAATAATCCATTGTTAAATTAAAATCCATCAGTATTTCAATTAGATACGTAATACTCAAATTGTAAGGTTCAGAAATGTAGTAATAAAATGAGAATTGACATAGACTAGAGTTCAACATAAATAAATTTGCTAAACCTGACCACTACTGCTCCTAGAATTAAATGAGATGTTCCATCTATTCTTCTGAAAACTTTCCAATTAAGAATGTCATCTGTCCAAAAGTAAGGGTCATCTCCAAAATTCTTACCAATAAATAATAATAAACAAAACAGTACAATACCCACACAATTAATGGCATTATTCCATTCAAATTGCCACACATACGGTAACAATTAAAGATAACAGAACAATGTTTACGTAATTAATAATATTAGTTCATCCAAAACAACAACCAGGAAGTACACTTAAAATACAAATATATTATTATGATATCTGTATAATTAATAATAATCGTTACTCCATACAAACAACCTTACAATAGAATACCACAATATCTACATCATTAATAACATTAATTCACTCAGACAATTAAGAATCAAGAGGTACAGTAATAAAAACAAGTACAATATCACATATTAATTCACCACAAACTAATAACAGGTACATTCATGAGCATAATATCCACATCATTTACTATTAACATTGTCTCATCCAAACGAACAAATACAATCGTATACAGATTTATCAGTACAATATATACATCGTTAATAACATTATTTCAACCAATTATCAAGAGATACAATGTATCATTTATCTGTATAAAACATTAATCACACTTAATTCAATGTATACTCAAACAGACCTCATGCCTTAATCTATATGCCAATGTAATGATTCCGGAATATCGCCTCCCCGCAAGGGCATTTCGTGGGTCCTTCCAAGCAACACCACTAACTCTAAATCCCCGCAAGGATATGTTGGCTCCAACCAATTATGGACGCACCACCACCAATTATGAATGAATGCATGAATGTGGACACTTTAATAAATCATCAATATAATGTGTTGCTAACTTATTAATGGCATTTCACGTATAACATTTATCATTCACACCTTGAAAATGTTCAATACAACCATTATAACAACGTATCACATTATCTGTATTCCTTACACTTTGAATATGTTCAACACAACCATTATAACAACATATCACATAATATTTATTTTTCATACTTTTAATATGTTCAACATAACCATGAATATAACATGTCACACCATATTTATTTTCCAAATTTTGATAAAAGCAATTCAACATAGTATATATTCAATCTCACAATTCTAAAATAATTACAATCACACATTCCAAAATAAATGCAATCATACATTCCAAAATAAATACAATTATACGTATAAATATATAATTTGAGTGATGCCCTTACCGATATGAGTGTCGTGATTAAATTCTCACGCAGCGGTCTTTTTGCTCCAATTGCACTACACTTGATGAGATGAATTACCAACTCCTTCTTGAATTCCTTCATTTTCTATCTTAAACTCTTTTTGCTATATCTCACAGCGTTTTTTGAATGGGAGACGTCCTTTTGTTTTGTTTTCCTTTTTTTTAGGAACGTTAAGCCTTGGGAACGTTAAGGTAGGAGTGGGGAATGCTAGCAGTGGGGAACGTTAAGCCAAAAGTGGGGAACGTTAAGGCATGAGTGGGGAAGTTAGAGTAGCAGTGGGGAACGTTAAGCCAAAAGTGGGGAACGTTAAGGCATGAGTGGGGAAGTTAGAGTAGCAGTGGGGAACGTGGCATTTCCACCCAAGCCATGAAACATTTTTTTAACGGTTTTTTTTTTTATTATTATTATTATTATTATTATTATTATTATTATTATCAAAATTAAAATAATATGCGATTATTTCTATTCCCAAAAATAAATATAAAATAAAATAAAATGACTGGGCGTTACAATTTTAGGCAATTTTACGTGTATATGTACTTTGGTTGTTAATGCAACGTAATATCATACAAAAACCACTTGACCTAGGAACCGCACACTTAATCAAAACAAAATGAATTTTTGATAAGGGTCGTAGTTCTTCAAACTAACTTGGATCATGAACAAAACATTTGTATCCATACACTCTCAAAAGAAGATAAGAGACACATTTCCCTATCCACACTATTTGGAACATCATCATGAAGTGGGATAGAAAGAGAAAGATCAATAAAATCTACTGCAATTTTCATTGCTTCAACCAAATTTTTTTTTGATAATTTTGCATGAGAGGGCATAAACCTAATTTTATCATTAATCATATGATTCATTCTGTTTACAACACCATTATGCTGATTCATCTTTAGAACCGTTTTTCAATCCCGATTTCATGTTCTTCGCAATACTCTTCAAACGAATCTTTGTATTCATCACCATTATCTGATCGAATACATTTCAATTTCCTTTCCATTTCTCTTTCAACACGTTTATGAAAGTGCTTGAAGACACGAAGTACTTGGTCTTTAGATTTCAAAGGAAAAACCCACACTTTTATAGAATGGTCGCTGATAAAAGTATCAAAATATGATGCACCACCAAGAGATTTATTATCCATCATGCAAACATCAATATGAACTAAATCAATTATATTTGGTCTCATGTAATGACTAATATTATGAAAAGAAACTCTATGTTATTTTCTAGCAAAACAATGAGTACAAGTTTTTAGATGCATACCTTTCTCAAGATGAAAGCTTTTCTTTGGAAGTATGTTGAGTCATTTATCACTCAAGTGATCAAGGCTCAAATGCCATAAATCAGAAGAGGCATATTGAATTGCATTCACCACTTTCTTGCATAGCTTCGTAGGCATCTTATTGAGAGAAATGAAACTTGGCTACCATTAGAGATCCATTGTTGACTTTACATATACCACCACCACCAAAGTAATTGTGAAATCACTGAAATATCCAAGGCTTTCACTAAAATTAAGTTGAGACGAATATCAGGAACATGGCTAACATTCTTCAATTTAAGCTTACATTCAACATTTGTTTCAACCCAAACATCTCCGATACTAATAATTTTACACACTATTTTATCTCCCATTTTTACCGTGCCAAAATCACCAGCACTATAAGATGAGAAGAAGTCACGCTTAGGAGTAACATGATATGAGGCACCTGAATCAATAATCCAAGTTGAAATCTGACATGTATGGTTTATGGAATTATCGTCACAAACAATGTAAACATCATTAATAGATGCAACGGGAGTTGTATCTTTATCATTTGTCTTCTCTTTGTCTTCATATTTTTCCCTTGATTGGTCTATCTTAACAAACATGCAATTTCAATTTCTTTTAATATGACCCTTTTTGCCACAATTGCAGCATATCACTTCTTTTCTAGTCCTCGACTTGCTACGACTTTCAAAGTTTTTGCGCCTAAGGAAGTGTATAGATTGAATTCTCCCTCGTGACTTTGTAACTAGTGCTTCTAACTTTGAGGAAGAATTAATCAAACCGCACTCATTTCTTAGAGCTTCTTCATTTAACTGTTGACATTTTCAACTTTTCATTCAAAGATGAATTGGTCAAGTCACAGCTAGGACTTCTCAATTATCAAGCAATAAATTCAAAAATAACAACACATGTAACTCATCATCTAATTTAGTAGTTGTGTTTGTCAACTAATTCATTGTAGTCTGAAAAATCTTCATATGCTCTGCCATTGAATTCCCATATTTGTATTTCATATTCACCAACATTGGAATCAAGAATGTTTTATTTTGCATATTCTTTTCCTCATACAACTCTTTTAATTTCTCCGCATCTTCTTAGTGTTTGATTCAGTTTCTACATGTGGAGTATAAACTAAAATCTAACCATTGTCTCGTCAAGGCCACTACCTTTCTATTCTCTTTTTTCCAATCACTATTAGATTTATCTTTCGGTTTAGTGGTGTCCCCCTCAATAAAATCATACAAATATTTTTGTATAACATATCTTCCATGAGAATCTTCAAAAGTGTGTAATTAGTAGATTGAGCTTAATCATATTTGGACCTTTATTTTCCTCCTCAATTTAATTGCACAAATCAAACCAACTGAGCTCTGGACGTCACTTTGTTGGGAAAAACTTGAGATAATTATCTCAATAATGTGGAATTTTTCCCCCCACTTGTGGAGATAAATGGCCTAAAGAAAATACAATTCCACATCGCAATAACAATTGACAAACAATTAAATATTAGACACAATAATTTTTAACGTGGAAAACTTCCCTCAAGGTGATAGAATAAAAACCACGAAACCGAATCTAGTAAAACGTTCCAATATAATAACTAATGGGTAGACTAGAGTCTTCCAAGTAACACTAGAGAATGTCAATCAACAATATCCATCACCAAAAGATGGATACCGAACAAATAACAAACAACCTTCCACTAAAATGGGTATTCCAAAATAACTCTCATAGAAATAACATATTAAAATTGTAGATCAAATGGAGCAAGTTGGCTACACACTCATTACTACTAGAACCAAACTTTCGTCCTTATCTTCATAGTACCGACATTGCTGCTCCACTTTTTTGTTCCTCTCATGTGCTACAACATTTGTCAAAATTAAGGATTTACTTGCCTTTGTCTCTTTTTGGGCCAAGCCCAATTAAGCTACCTTGTTCTTTTTTTTCTTCTTATCTTAAGGAGTGAACCTACCCAACAAATCTTCCCTTCACGACTTAAGTGGCAAGGTATTGGTTAATCATTCGACTTTCTTTCTACAACATATCATTTTTGACACTGGTAAAGATTTTTTCATCATGTCTAAACCATGCTCACTAGTATGGATCTTCTCAATAAAAATTGACTTCATGTCTGACGCATCACGTATCCAATGACATTGTACCTTAATATGCTTTGACTTTGCATGAAAAGTGGGATTCATGCTGAGATGGATCACACTCTAACTGTTGTAGAATAACACATACTTGTCTTGCTTGAGGCCTATCTCTTCTACAAATTTCTTCATCCACAATAGTTCTTTAGAAGCTTCAATTGTTGCAATGTACTCATTCTGAATAATAGATAAAGAAACACACTTTTGTAACCTTGATTGTAAAACCACACGACTCTCCTGCAAAAGTTACCATATTACCAGAAGTTGATATTCTAGAATCAAGATCACCTTCCATATATGCATTTGTGTAGCCATCTAGCATAGTTTCACCACCGCTAAAGCATAATCATACTTTACATCAAACTACCGACTATAGATGCATAAGGAACCATTTTCATCTCTTCTTTTTGTTTTTCACTTGTAGAATATTGTTCTGAATTCAATTTGAAATTGTTGAGCAAGAAATGGGGGGGGGGGGGGGGGGCATGGTATTTATACAAAAAAGGGGAAGGTTTTCATCAAGAATAAAATAGAGTAATAAAACAGAGTAGATAAAAATATAAGCTCAAAAAAACATAAGCCAATTTATTTGGTTCCAAACTCCAACAAGTTAGCTACGTCGAATTCCTTCAAACTGTAGGATTTAATCAACTATTCACCGACTGAATCACACCTTCACTGAACACCTACAAGTCAACCTACCTATGTTCAAGTTTTCTCAACCTTCTAACTTAGTACAACCAAGTTGTTGAGGGATGGAGTCACTACTAGGCTATATTACAAACATAATATGTTTACGGGTTTACATACCTATGCTCTCAAAAAGTATAATATCCCTTACCCATTAGAAAAATAATAGGGTTAAGTACAAGGGTGCATAGATGATTATATTGTGTTTTCCGCATTACTTTTATTGTTGTTTTCCAATGATGATTGCACGTCCTTTTATAGAGACACCTCAGGGTTATTAGGGTTTCTGAATGTTATCGTAATTGCAAGACATGAAGATTTTGTGTTTCTTATAGATTAATTCATCATTAAAATTGTCCACATTTTTCCTTATAATTGATTTTGTGTTTCTTGAAAAGGAAGACAAGAAGAGCAGAGGTTGCCAGGATCAGAGTATGCCACACGATTCTTAAGACCGATAATAGATTCAAGATGTTGAACAAAGGATAATAAAATTTGACTTCTTACAAGCGTTGACTTTATATCAAAGCATGGACTTGTATTAGAGTGTTGACATTTTATTAAAGCATTAACTTGAATCAGAGTGTTGACTTTCTATAAGAGTGTTTACTTGTATTAGAGCATTGACTTTCTATCAGAGTGTTCGCTTTATATCAGATTATTGACTTGAATCAAAGTGTTGACTTTTTATTAGAGCCATACGATCACATGCTTGTCACAATTATCAGATGTAGAATTATCATAGCATTTCTTGTAACGCCCCAAATTTTTGATCCAAATATTACTTAAAAATATTTATTTTCTTTTAGAAACAACTAATTTTTTTTCTTATGAGTAATTCATCATGTAATAAATTGATATGCGTAAGAAAATAACTTGATATATTTTTTTTTCGTAAAAGAACGTAATGTAATTTACTAAAATATTATTTATTTATTCATTTGCAAAATTAATATTCCAATAGTTAGATCGATATTCATTTATGGTCTAAAATAAAATAAATCCTCTTTAAGTGAAATTCAAAAGAAACAAGGTTGACTGAAATTAATGACATTCAATTATTTACTAGCGAATGAAATCTCACTTCCACATTTCTATTAAAGGTTAATGATGACAAATAAATAACTTTACAATGTACCACAAAATTTTTAGTAATAGAAAACATTATTTTTAAGTAAAAGTCTCATTTTCCCCCGCGCGTGCACCAATCAAACATCATTCATGCAACTTTTTGAGATCATTAGTACCTAAATGTTGGTGTAAGGGGTCAGTTCATCCCACAGCAAAAATTAAACCAAATAATAAAACAACAGCCATAAAATATGAATATAAAATCTTTTCGTAATAAAAGATTTAAATAAATTGATTCTTTAATAGTTCTCAAAGGGGTATCAAAATCATAAAACATATCTAAATAAATCAAGTAGCAACCATAGAACAAATAATTATATCAAAATAAAAATAACAATAAAATATATGCACGTTGTTGATTATTATGACCTCGTAATTACAGAATATGACAGTAATTATCAAATTAAAACAATATAGAAAATCGAATACGTCTAGCATACAATTAAGATTGAACATACAATCATACGATGCAAGATTTATTCAGATTCATACACAGCGGAATTATAATGCGACATACAAGATTAACAATAACCACAAAGATAACAGTGTTTAAAAACACAAACCATCAGCCACTTAGGCAACCACAAAGATAACAGTATTTAAAAACACAAATCACCAGCCACTTAGGCAACCACAGTGATAATGATATTTAAGACACAGGTCACCAGCCACTTAAGCAACCACAAAGATAACAATATTTAAAACACAAATCACCAGCCACAAAGATAAAATATTTTAGATTAAATTTTTTTAATCACATAAGACATCAAATTTATATTCTCATGGATGTTCATAATTATAGCTCAATAATTTCAACACATCAAATATGCACGTGAACAAATATCTCAAAATCACCACTTTCATTTTAATAATCCATAAGATTCGATTTGACTACGTGTTATTGATAACCATTAAAACTCATATCACCAAGAATACAATAACAACATAAATTTCATTCATTTCACTATAAAATTCTCAGCATTCTCAAAATGGACTATTCATTAATGCATTCAATAATCAATTTTCTCATATTATTAAAATTAAAGAGATATAAAATTTTCATCAATTTCATCGAGACACATATATTGTTCATAAAAGTCATGTTTTAAATTTAGAATACTCAAAAGTCAACACTTAAAATCAAATACATCATAATAAATATATTACTAACTACATCATTATAAAAATTATAACTTTATAATTAAATACTCTAAAACACGTAAACACTAAAAATTTCACTACAAACATATTTATCAAGATATAATAATAAAAATATACCACTATAATTAATTTCATCAAGATAGAGGTATTAAAAATAATAATCAAAGCATTATAGTTAATTTCTCTACGACGAAAATAAAATCAACTTTTTTCTTTTAAGACATTCAGACATCATATCAATATCTTACGAATCGCTAATTTAATATCTAGTCTAACTCAGCATGGGGAAAAGCCCTTACCTTGGATGCTTTCCTTCCACGTAACACTATATATCCCTCAAAAAAATCTCATAAAGATGAAGGAACAAAAGCTTAGAGCTTCCACAAGAAAGAGATGTAATATGTGGGTGGTTGTTTAAGTGACTTGAAAATATTTGAGATAAAGAAAATATAATGTTGCGAATGGAGACGTGAAGCTGATTAGAGAAAGAGAGTAATTTTTCTCATTGAGGTTAATTGCACACATCAATAATGTATTCAATTGAAATAATATCATTCAATGACCAACCGTTATGAATTAATTGACATTCATGTACACTTATTCTTGCTTGTTACACATTTGAGTGGATGTAAAGTAGAAAACACACAGTTTTATAGTTATATGCTATTAACAATAAAATATAGTGTGGATGATTAAATTTTGACCAAAATTGACTTGGTCATTGTTCACTCTAGAAAAATACTCCTACGAGTTTTAATTAATTACTAACAAAACCCCAACAGTTAATTAATTAATATAAATATACTTCATCAAATAATTAAAATTAGAGGAACAATTATCTTACTATTGTCACGCTAAATTAATTAAATAAAATATATAAATAAAACTAAGGATTTTCACTAATTCTATTATCTCCTTGGTTAAATACTTATTTGGTCTAAAATAAAACTAATAAATGATATAACTTCTATAAATTATAATTTAATTAAATAATTCAACTAATGTTTTCATCAACTAAAATAAATCAAGTAAGACAAAAATATCACTGCAGGTCACGTATAAAAATAAAGTCAACGTATCTAACACATCAATTTCATGATTATCGAAAATAATCAAATAAATAAAATACGCAGTTGTCCACGTATGAAATAATTATGCCATAAACCGTTCTAATGTAATTGTCACACCAAAACAATTAAATAAAAATAAAGGTTATAATTATTCAAGTAAAATAGGGAGTTGTAAATTTTAATTTAATTTCTTTACGGGTAGAATAAATTATTAATTAAATAATAAATTACGAAAATTACTAAAAGACACATATATAATATATATGAAAATATTGGGGTGTTACATTGCTTGCAAAAACTAATTACCGGAGGTGCATTTCTGAGCGCGTTCATCAGACTCAAAATGATTTTCAGAGCATTGTTTTGCTATTCCTTTTAGTTGTCCAATCATCAGAGTATGATGCGTAAAGTCATTTAAGATTACACGATCAAGGAACTACACACTTAAATAAAACATTAGTGCTTTAAATTGTTCCCACAAAATAATCTTTGTTATCATCAAAATTAGTAAGGGACATAGTTCTTCAATCCAACTTGGTTCTAACATAAATGATTATAGCAAGTGGATTACTAGCAAGTGTGCAATTGCTCATGTTAAACCTCTATAACACCTTCTCATGATATTGATCAGTGTAATTGTATTGAGACAACTACAATTTACCATTTTTCCTGTCATGAGTGATTCTCATGCCAAAGGCTTCCTTTGCATGGCCCTAATCTTCTGGAAAAATAGATATTGAGCACTATATAAGTGAAAGGATTCATAAATCCGTTACCTTAAGGTTTTGATTAAGGTGTGTGTCCAACCCACTTGCGTGGTTGCTCTTGACCTAACAAACTAAACCATTAGATTTTATTATAATATCTTTTATTTTATACTATATTTGTCTTGTTATCTTAAGAAATATGTTATATTTATTTTGTATTCCATAATCATTATATATTATATAATTTTTGTATTGTAGTTTATGTTAATAATAGATTTTATAGATTTAGTTTAATATTAAGTTTAATATTATGTATTCAATACGTTATATTTATGTTAATAAAAGATTTTTTTATAGATTTTATAGAATAAGTTTCTTCATTTAAAATAATGTCAATCTGGATGAATTAAATCAATAAAAACATGTTCTTCACCGGCTGGGTTTTGTTTGGATTTTGTAAGAAAATATTGAAAAACACTAAACTTACCCAATTATTATTTTTCTTCAACGCCTGACCCACGCCTAGATGGTTATTAAATAAATTTTAATAGGTAAAGTATGATGCCCTCCCCAAATCATAGTTTATATTATGATATTGTCCATTTTAACATTAACACATCTTCAAGTGAAAGTTTGTTACTTTCAGTATCATTGGTGACTAGTTTTTAGTTTTTTTATTGTTTTTTTAATATAATTTAGAAACAATATAAATTTTTAAAATCTACTTCATTAGCGTTAGAACTTTGTCTAAAAATATTGTCTTACTACTACTATTTACTAGTCAACAATATATTTTTATCATTATTAAAAAAAATAACATAGTTTCATTTGCAAGTTATTAAAAAAAAAAAAAAAACTATGAATAAACTTGCTTTTTGGAAAGGTTCTCTTTTATCTATTATGTAGAACAAGAAAAATTGAATGGTGCTTGATTTTAAAACTATTTTAATAAGATAAAATTTAAAGGAGATGAAAACAAAGCATATAAAAAAAACACATAACAATACAACTAAGTTATCTTATTTAATCATCAACACAATAGCTACGTCCAATCCCTTCAAACTGAAGGATTTAATCCACTAATTCACCTACTGAATCACACTTCCACTAAACACCTACTAGTTAATTTGACAGTGTTCAAGTCTTCTCAACTTTCTAGCTTAGTACAGTCAAGCAGTTGAGAGATGCAGCCACTACTGGAGTGGATTACAATTAACATGGTTTAAGGGTTTTCAAAATAACTCTCACAAGAGGGTGTGTACAAGGTTGCACTCTCAAAAAATATTACTCAGTACTTTGAAAAAACAAAATATTAAGAGCAAGTCTATAGAGACGGTTGTATAGTGCTTATTGTAATACATTTTTGCGTATTGTACAATGAGGGTAGCATGTCCTTTTATAAAGAGCTTTAGGGTTTCTGGTCATTGTTCTAATTGCAAGAAAGCAACGTGTATCGTGAAGTTTCATATCAAATCTTCAGAGATTGATTCACCATTAAAACTTTTCCAAAATTATCCTTGTAATTGATTATGCGTATCTTGATGCTTAGACAAAAAAATTAGAGGATATCATGATCAAAGTATGTCACAAAAACATTCATACAAATAAATAGATTTAGGATGTTAAGAAGATGATGCACAAATTTGTCTTCTACATAGAGTTGACTTTTCAGAGTGTTGACTTCTATCATAACATTGACTTTTTGTCATAGTCAGACGATCGAATGCTTCACAGAAATTATCAGAGCAGACAATCACTTTCTTGTCACACTTACGAAAGGAAGGATAATCAAATTATTGTTGTAGTCATCAAAGCCAAACTAATAAGATCTTTTCTTGCATTAACAGAATCACCATATGCGTATTTTGGAGCGTGTTCATAAGACTCGATACAAATTTTAGAGGGGAGTCTTTGTGTTCCTTTAACTAAGTTCAAACATTAGAAGAATGAAGCATAAAGTCATATAAAATAAATCCGATATAGTAACTTCACAGTTAAACAAAACATTAGTATTTTAAATTGTTCCCATAAAATAGTTGTTATAAAAAAATCAAGTAAAGGTCATATAGTTCATCATCTTATCCAATCTCCTCATTTTTTATGATGACAAAAATCTATTTTTGTGAACAATTTTTAATTTTAATTGAGTAAAAATAATATAAAATATCACAGAAAGACTCCCCTTAATATATGCATGTTTAAATGTAAGAGTGACAAGAGATATTTTGATAAGATAATTGATAAGCGTCAGTAATTAATTGAAATGAGAATTGAAACTTTCATTAAAAAGATTCTCAAAACATATTGTCCACATTTTTTCAACAGGCAAAAAGGGTAGAGTAGGAAGATAAATACAAACAAGCAAACAAAAAATACAAGGAATTAAGGATTTAGTTTGGTTACCCTAGCTAAGATTAAAGTTAGGGTAGTTTGAATATTATCCTAATTCTTGGTTGTTTGTTGCATGAACAACTCAGTCTTAGCTTCCATGCAATCAAAGTCTTCCTTCTTAACATACAGGGAATGATCAAACACAGGGCCAGAGGAAGTGGCATAGTGACTTATGGAGGTAGTTTTTGCAGAAAAATGCAATAGTGACTTATGGAGGTAGTTTTTGCAGAAAAATGCAATAGTGACTTATGGCATAGTGATTTTGCAGTAGGAACATCCAAAGAAGGTATCTCAACATGTGAAATGATAACAAAACAAAAATGCAATGGGGCTAAGGGAGCAACCACTAGGAGTTTCAGATGAACATCACTATAAGAAGATGGGTATTCCCTTGATGAGCCATTTGCTTGGTTGTCCTCAGCTTTTAAAACCGATTGCTCTTGGCTTTGTGAAGCCATAAGACACACAGATAGAGGATTTTAGTTATTTGTTTGAAAGCAGCAAAATTTTGGGAGACCAACTGCATTTCATTCTCCATATTGTCCCTTATCTAGTTGGTGACAAATGAGAGGACTTTGTTCCACTATTGTAAATGTCGTTAAGGTCAAAGCTCGATGTATTCCTATTTTGTACTAAAGTTATTTTGGCAATGAGAGAAGTCATGACTGAGTCCATATTTGGAAAGCCAAATGGAATGGAATGTGTGAAGGGAGTGGGGTCTAAAGGAATAATGGAGGTTGCAAGTTAATAGTGAAAAGGAGGTGAGGCAGAAGCAGAGTAGTCTTCTAAAGATGTATCCAAGACTAAGCTAATGACAAATTGAGATGTTGTCTCAACTTCTTGGTGAAAGGGATTCACAAGCGTGGGTGAGGTAGGGTCAGAGGCAAGTGTGAGAGGGTAGGTGTTTATGGAGGGTTAGTGTGAGTAGCCGATGGTGTTTGATGATAACAATTATTTATTTTCTTCCTTAAAGGTAGGACCATAAGAATCTTCAACCACAAAGGGAATTTCTTAAGAGCCACTGGTTTGATCAGATATTTTTATGACATCACCACTTGAAGAGATAAGTCTCATCTTCGTGATATTAGAGATATTGAACATTGGTGTAGATGATGAAACTAAGTGTTCCTCTTAAATAGCTCCTCATACGTCCTTTAAGGCTTGAATAGCACCAAGGTAGACCCATAGCCTGTGCAGATTGGGCCACTGCACAAGGCCTCAAAATATTAATTATATATTATCAACTTTTACAAATTATTAAATATCTTGCAATGTTTTCAAAGTTGTATCTTTCTGCATAATTTTAGTTTTTTATGGATGTTTCTTTAAATGTTTATTTGGTGTTTAGAGGATCAGTTGCACTTCCTATGATCATAGAGTTTGGATGTGAAGATTTTCATTTTCATCCAAGATTGGGTTTCTTTAAATGTTTCTTGAATTGTGGAAGGTTCATTATTGTTTGTCCTTGGGTTGTCAGACATATCTTACAATTCATTGGATGTTGATTATTGTTTCCTCTAATATATTTGATTCCTTTAATATCTGTAGATATACAAAATCTACATCTAGCTTTTACTTTTTATGGTCAAGCTTTTTGTCATCAAACTTGATATGAACTAATTCCTCAACAACCAATGTTTCTTTGGTGTATAGTTCATAGGCTTTAGACCTTTCAAAGTATCTCAAAAAGGTTCACTTTTGATATCGTGAATCAAATTTGAGAATATTCTCTTTGGTATTCAAAATATAACATATGCAAACAAAATTGATAAAAGTATGAAATGTTGGGTTTTATTCTTTTCCATAATTCATAAGAAATTTGATTAAGAATAGGTCTGCTATAAAGTATATTATGAATATAACATGTAGTGTTCATTATTTTTGGCCAAAACTGTTTAGCAACATTCATTTCATGAATCATGGAACGTGACATTTCCTAAAAAATTCTTTTTGTTCTTTCTACAATACTTTTTTGTTGAGTTGTTCTAAAAGAGGAAAAGTTATGTAAAATGATATTCTCTTACAAAAGCTTTCAAAGAACTTATTTTCAAATTCACCACCGTGATTACTATGAATTGTTGCAAAACAAAAACCTTTTTCATTTTGCCCTTCTTTGCAAAAGATAGTGAAAACCTTATGTTACTCACCCTTGTGTTTAAGGAACTTTACCCATGTCCATCTGGAATAATCATTAACAATAAAGAATCCATACTTGTTACCACTCATAGAGGCAGTCTTTACATGGCCAAATAAATCAAAATGTAAAAATTCAAGTGGTCTAAAAGTGGAAACAACATTTTAAGAAGAAAAAGAAGATTTTGCTTGTTTTCCTCACAAAGAACATCAAATCAGTAGTTTAGATCTAGATAGCCTTTGACTAGATCATGGGTTTCAACTTTGAGATTAACCTCAAATTAGCATGTCCCAAACTTTTGTACCAAATCAATTGTTTCCAGAGCCGTTTTGCATAATTGACTTATGCTTAGTAAATTATGCATTACTCATTTTACAAGTAAAACATTTTTAACATATGAAAAGGAACCATTACCTAATGTGTCATGCCCAATGATCTTACCCTTCTGGTTATCTCCAAATCTTATCAATCCTCTATTTTTGAATTCATTCAACTCTATTTACATAGCCATTATCCATCCATCCATCATCAGATAGAGCTTTGTATATGGTTACAGGTTCAATTTCAGATAGTAGGCCAAAGGTAGATGTGTCTTTTAAAACGGCTCTGGTTTTTAGAGGATCATTTTCACTTCTTATGATCAGAAAGTCTGGATGAGAAAATTTGTATTTCCATACAGGTTTGGAGAACATAAACAACAATGTTGAATACAACAACTACAACAACTTTCAATAGTCAAATAGTTAGAAAAATATTTAGCACTTCATTGTAATATTAGTTTATTTGTGCTATGTTTGTGAGGTTATGGTTATATCCTCTGATTGAGTGAAACCCACAAATAAAACCATACACTTGGGTAACCAAGCCCAATAGTGGTTGTACATGCTCAACAACTTGTGGTTTTCAAGTTGGATGTTGAGAATATTTAACTGGCGAAGTTAAGTGGTTGTAATATGTTTTGAATTACTATATTAAATCCTTTTGGTTGAAGGGACTACCACATGTTCAAAAATTATTTGTGCAAAAGAAGAATTATTCAACTTTATCTACTTCTTTGAAAGTAATTGGGCTGCAATGAGATTTCCTTTTGAGTTGAAAAAGTGGAGTTCTGAAAACAATTGTAGAAACAAAATAGTAGGATATATAGACATTAAGTATTTATTATTTATCATGCGAGCAAAATTACATAATTATCTGCTACACTTAGAGAGGTAAATGCTACCCTATTTGACTTTCTAAAGAATAGGTGAGAAAGATAATATTGTGGTCATCATATAATATTCCATAATATATCTATTAAAAACATATTTATGGCATATATTTGAAAAATATATTGGATGACACATAACATACTCGGTAATAAAATATAAGTACAATTTGGTAAAAACATTGATGTATTTGCACCAAATGTCTACACACACAAGAGTTGACCATAAATATATCAGAATATATTATAATTATAAATAGAATTAAAACTCAAAGATGTAACATTAAAAAATAAAAAAAATTCCCACATGTTTTTCTTTTCTAAAAGCACGTAAAATAAACATACCAAGAACCAAAAATTAGATGCAAGCAATTACAAAATTTTCGACAATCAATCTAACAGAAATTATAATAGAAAAATTGAGACCAAAGTATATGTGTGAATGTCTTCCATTTTCCAAATAAACAAAAGAATAGAAATTTAAATTAAAAATTTAAATTAAAACTTCAGAAGAGTTTACAAGGACCAATATTTTAATTGAAATTAAAACCATAAAAAAATGTGTGTTAAATCAAATTGGAAGTAGAATAATAAGGAGGATGGAAGAGATATGATGAAATAGTACTTTTAGATGAGCCACATGAGATTTTTGTTGATGTGACAATATTTTAATAAAATGACACAGTATTGTAAAAATGAGGTTGTTGTATAAATAGTAAAAGATTGAATTATTATAATACTTTCGTATTTATAATTAATTTATAAATTTTTCTATGAAATTTTGTTAACACACCACCGACATTAATTAACAAATACAAAACAAAATCAACCATTAATTTTAATTGTGAAAATAGAAAAATGTTTGACCAATATATATTGTTTTTATATTAATATATGAGCTTATGATTTTTTAACTGAGGTTATGTTAGTTTTTAGAGTTTGAACTCTAGAGTCTATACAATACCTTGTTTTTTTCCTCATCTCTGTGGGCATTCAGACATGCACATGAATTTATGGGTGCTTTTTCAAAAAATTAATATTGTCAATTGTTATGACTTTTAGTGTTCATTATTTTGATTTTTACAGATTTAACTTAACATTCAATAAACTTTAATAATTTTTAATTGATATTTATTATGTATGTTAGTGTAAATACTTTATTCATATTTATTAGAGAATGAATTATAATGATTATATTTGTATTAAGAAGGTATAATATGTTTTGACTTTAAATAACATATTTTATATATTAATAACAATTATGAACATGTAGTTGTTATTTTTAGAAGGAAGATTGAAAGTAGGTTTAAATATATTTTTAGTCTTTGCAAATATGTTTTATTTTGATTTTAGTCCCAATAAATTTTTTTGTTTGATTTATACCCTTACATATTCTAAGTTTTAAAAAAGTCATTTGTGAATTTTTTTAGCAATGGCACAACATTAGAATTTTTAAATAAACTATATATGGTTCTATTTTATAACAAGGGTTTTATTTGTTTGATAAAGGTTAATTCTATTTTAATAATAATACACTTGTTTATCTGATTTATGCCTAATTTACACTATTCTATTTAATTAATATGTTAGTACTCTATTTTTAAATTTGAAAACATAAAATTATGTTTTCGAGTTCTAACTCTATTTAGGCTATATATTATTATTTTTAACTAAAAAATTATAATTATTATTGATTTTAATCATATAATTTGATATATATATATATATATAGATAGATAGATAGATAGATAGATAGAGAGATAGATAGATAGATAGATAGATAGATAGATAGATAGATATATTATAAAGTATGTTTTCGACGATATATTACAAATAGTTAATAGTTGAAATATATGGAAATGTCATTGCATATTTATTTTGTCTTTATTGGTTATTGCTCGCCACTCTTACAAAGAAGGAGATGTGAACTTGTTAAGATATTTGAATTCGTTGTAGCCGTAGAGATTGTTATGTCTAGTAAAAGCTCCAATTAAGGTAAGAGGTGAGAGAAGATTTGATATCATGAGTATACTATATAATGTGGGATGAGTTGAAATATCGTAATTCGTAGAGATTCATCTGGGACTTACCATGTAAGGTTGAGCCTTATTGAGTAAATAATTAATTGGGGATATATGAATGGTAATAATGAGGACTAAAATATGATTTAGAAACCTATAGAGTTATTGTGAATTAATTTTTGTTAAGATTTCTTTTGATTTTTGTGAAATCCTATACTAATTGCTTTTGAATGGATGACGCATATTTGAGTGTTCTTATTTACTTGAATGAAAGTACGACTTTACTTGAATGTACTAAATGTTTGATTTCTTACGTTGTAATTGACAGAACTTGATTGTTCAATGTGGTTGATGCTTACGAAATGTTGAGACTTGATTTCTTACGTTTTAATAGATATATATAGTGATGTAAATTCTAATGGATATTATGGTATCACATATATATGCATAGACATAACTTTTGGTGAATAATGTGAATTTATACCGAGAGTTGTCGAGTTGTGATTATCAAATAAGTATGAGCAAGATTTTGGGGATTTTTGAAGTGAAGATTATTTTGTAATCATATAGGGAGGATTTGACAAGTCCAATAATTTAAGGGAAATACAACTAAATGAGCCTGATCATGGAGGGCTACGATCGAACTTTAAGGTAAGATTTATTGACGTTGGGGGTATCTCTGGTGGAAAATTCCTAAGTGGATTAGTGGGTTATTTCCTAAGGTCGGGAGCAACCGTGGAACACATGAGTACCATGATTGTTGCATATATATTTTTTGGGTTAGGCTGAGGGGATCTATGAAGACATTGTCGTTCATGAGTTTTCTGTCCACTCATGTGGTAGCATAGTATAAAGCCTTCTAACTAAATATTGTATAGTAGAATGGTACGAAAGGATGAAGAAGTATAGAGCATAGGACATGCAAAACATTGCATCTTTGTTATTGTTTCATTGTGATTGAGTTGGTTTAACCTACTGTATTACGTTCTTGAAGATTTTGAATGTTATGTCATGATGTGATATTGTGCCAATTCAATTATTTGCATGTTATTATCACTTATCTTATACTATTACATGATTTCAAAATTCACTCCCTTTATTGTTTGAGTTTGACTGGTTTGGCCCTTCATTTGCGAAATCCCAATTATTTTAGGTTAAAAAGTCTTGAAGTTTAAGTTTGGAAGAAGTCTGCTATGATATGTGATCCTAAGAATAAGATTTATAAAGTTTATTTTACTCATTTAATTAGAAAAACCTTATTAGTGGTAGTAATTTTAAAAATAAATTCAAGAAGTAATAGTTAAATCTAATTTAATGAAATTGTACCTTTTTATTTGGGAAATTAAGTTTAAAGTGTTTCATATGTACGATGAGAAATGTGATATCCTATATTAGTTACAAAAGTTTTATTTCATAGGAAAAAAAATTTATTTACCCGTCGTGAACTTTTTTTTTCTTAAATCTAGTATAAATTATTATATATATTATTTTGGGGTTTAGAGTGTAACACGCATGACTTGATCGACTCTTTAAAATCCTATTTGTTGTTTGCATCTACGTCTATGTTTCAATGAACCATTTATCTTGGCTCTTTTTACTTGATTGTTGCTTCACTAGGTCTCATGTTTGCGATTCTACTGGTTTTACTCTTTCATTATTAAAGATAAATGTGATCTTCATATTTATATTTTATAGTAATCCTAGAATAGTATATTTTAGCATTGTCAATAAATAGAGTATGATTACATTTTGAAGTGTGTAGTGAGTTAGTCTTTCAAATACTAGTTAGTTTAAGATATTAACCTTGATAAGAATTATAAAGGTCTTGGTATATATATTTCTTGTATTCCATATGAACTAAGTTTAAATTTTAGAATTCCTAAAAACAC
This sequence comes from Cicer arietinum, assembly GCF_000331145.2. Classification (NCBI taxonomy): domain Eukaryota; kingdom Viridiplantae; phylum Streptophyta; class Magnoliopsida; order Fabales; family Fabaceae; genus Cicer; species Cicer arietinum. The sequence continues at coordinate 40,921,749 of NC_021164.2, forward strand.
ATGGAGATGTTAAGTTAGATGATAGTTGGTAGAATTCCTAAATTTCGAGGACGAAATTATTTTAAGAGGGGTAGAATTGTAACACCATAATTTCTTATACATGTGTTTCTTGTGGTATAATAATTTTTTTACGTATCTTTTTGTTGTCTTTAAAGTTATGTAAATAAAAATCAATGATCATTGTTATTAAATTTATTTATTTTACATAATAATAATAATAATAATAATAATAATAATATTATTATTATCTTAGGCCTTATAGTTTAGTAGCTTTGTTATCTAAATCTTTATTATTCGAATTTATTTTTATGAAATATAAATATAAAAATAACTATATTATTTATATATAAAATATAATAATGATGATGATGTCGTGCCATAAATATCCGTATAATAGCCAATAATATCTATTAATGGCATAAGTTATAAATTGAATTCACCATAAACGGAATTAATGGACCTAAGTTAATTCTGAATTTGTGATATATATAACACTCTAAATATTTAATTAATAGATAATAGTAAATTATAATAAATTATATTGCATGTGTATTCTATGTGGTGTGATAATTTCCTACGCATTTTTTTAATCTTGATTATTTTTAGTGTTACCTTAAAATTTATCTAAACTATTAGTAATAAAAACATATTTGTTTAGTTTTCCTTAAAACGAAATAAAATATTAATAATTATAATGAGCCTAATACCTTTCTTATTTCCTGATAGGCTTATTTGCTAACCTAGTAGCTTCTATATATATATATATATATATATATATGAGGCATATGTAGCTAACAAATCTCATCTACCTCTAAACCCTCGCCGCAGCCATTCAAACAAGGAATCCGGTTTCTTTCCATAATTAGCATGTATCTCCCTGGATCATGCTTGAGTACATCACCGTAGACCCCCACCCGCCAATCTTCTTTTGATGCATTTTAATTTCAATCCCTCCCTACATAGTAACAAATCAACCACAATCAATAGTAACAAATTAGCCACAATCACATAATTACATTTTAAACAATCAAGCATATATTACCTTTTACAGGATCTTTCATTTCGTCTGGTTAGTATCTCATTATTCTTAACTTATTATCAAAACCTACCATTTGTGTCACTATTAGTTGAGTTTTCTTCTGATTATTTAATTATCATCCTTTTCCTTATTTTATTTGATAATCTAATTAAAATATAATATTATCTATATCTTATTTATTAATTATATTCTATTTGAATATCAATTATTTATACAATACATTTTGTTAATAAAAATAAATGAGACGTTGCACATATCACTTTATTTAATTTAATTTATTTATTTATTTATTTTTGACATGTTTCTTTCTGTTAGTTCATAGTTCCTGTTATTAGTATTTCTTAATGCTACATACAATATTATTATTAACATACTTTTTTTTAGCATATCATATTGAGTTTAAATAAATAGTTAAATTTAAATGTCTCATAAGTAAGCAATTAGTGTTGATTAATGAAACCACAATTTCTGCTAATTATCGTGTGAATAATTGTCGGTAAGGATAAAATAAAACAACATATATTATTCCCTGGCAATGTTTAGTATATACCCTCTCCTCAACTCAAGATAAACAGTATGTACCCTAATTATATATCATGAAACGCACTTCAACTTAAATCCTGTTTTACATCGTAGAGTCTAATTTAATTTCACATCTAAAGAGTTTAGTTCATTTTAATTATAATATAATATTGAATCTGGGCAGTAATAATTTGTAACTAAATAAATATTAGTACATGCATTCATGAGATATATATAAGTCTATTTGAAGATCAAAACTTTGTGTATGTATATAAACATGTTTACTTAATTCCTTTTATCCTGATTAGGTATATATATATAGACACGTTTAATTAGTTAATTAGTTCATTTTATCTTGCTTAGTTATACACATAAACACCTATATTTAGCCCCTTTTTAATCCTATTTAGTTATACATGATATATATTAAGTTCCCTTTATCCTATTTAATTTTAAACAAAATCTGATTATAGTAATTTTTATGTTTTAACCACATTAAATATATTTTTGGGTTGTAGTACAAATGGTAGATTATTTATTTATTTATTTATTTACTTATTTATTTATTTTATTATTTATTTTATTATTTACTTACTTATTTATTCATTTATTTATAGTAAGTAGTTATATGTATTTGGTGGCTGTGTGGCTATAACTCTCTCGCGGATTATTAGAGACGACGAGACTGGACTGTGTGATTGATGAGTAGTGTAAATCAAATATTGGGATTTTATGTGATTGATTGATATAACTATATATAATGATGAATATTCTGAAGTCAAACTGAAACTTATTGAGTTGTGATGATCGAGTAAGTCTGAGATATGTGTTGTAGATTTTGGAGTTAGGATAATTTTGTCATCATATAGGGAGGGTTTGACAAACCTAGTGATTTAGGGAAGTACAACTGAATGAGCCTGATCGTGGAGGGTTACAGTCAAACTGTAAGGTAAGATTGATAGACCTTGGGGTACCTCTAGTGGGCTACAGTCGTTGTTTGTGTTTAGCGTTTGCAATGGACGCAGACGAGTTGCAAGCTGTAGGTTATGACTTGTACCATCAGAATGGCGAAAGCCATCTTGTCTTGACGACTTTTATTATATATTTTTTTTGATAACTTCTTTTAGTTTGGGAATTCCCGCTCTGATAGTGACAGCGGGTTGGGACTACATTTACATTTATCATTAAACTTATGTACGCGTGCTTCAATGTGACATGTTCATGATTACGTGATACTCCTTACCTTTAAAAATAAAAATATTTGAAATTTTATTTATTTATTTTTTTAGAATTTCATTATTTTAAAAATAAAATTTAAAATAAAAAGTTGATATTAATTTGGGATTTAGGTTGTCACATTTGGAAAGTCAAATAGGATAACACTTACTTCTCTAAGTGTTGAGATAAATCTCTAACTTTCTTCGGTTAAAGAATAATAAATACTTAATGTCTATTTATCCCACTTTTTTTTTTGTTTCAACAATTGTTTTCAGAATCCCATTTTATCAACTCAAAAGAACATCTCTTTGCAGCCAAATTATATTCAAAGAATTAGATAGAGTCGGGAAAACTCTTCTTTTGCACAAATAATTTTTGTAAAAGTGATATTTTGTATCATATGCTATATTTGCTCATTTTTCTCAAAATCTTGACTGTTGTTAGAGTATAGTTTTTACACGACAAGACAAGCGAAAAAAGAGCATAGTTAATCTGATTTTACAGTAGATTATTACATATTTTAATATTTCTTAAAATACTTTTATGATTATTAATACTAAATATAATTTATTGTTTTATTTGTAGGATGGTTTTATTTGGTTAATCTGATTTTACACTATGGGTTTATTTTTAGCAATAAGTATTTATTTAAAATAATATCGTAGTTAGAAATGTAAATTTTAATAGATTACTGATTAACATATTAATTTTAATAGATATTTGGTTAATCAAATAGACTATTAATGATTAACATACTATTAACTTTATGTTTATTGCTATATTTTATGGTGTAGATATTTTTTTACATAATACTTTTTTTATTTTAGTGGAGTTACCATCTAAGAAATTTTTCACAACGAAGTAAAAATTGAATATTGAATATCTTGTTAAAAAAATAATATATCAATGCAGAAAACTCAACCTATTATTTATTTCTATCTCTTTTAGTGACATTGTAAAATATTTTCATTTAGACATCTAATCAAATTTTACCATATATATATTTTGTATAGCGGATTACAAAATAATATTGTGACATATATAAATTAAGATTTTTTTTTTTCTTTTCATTAAGCTAAAAGTTAATGAAAATCTAAGTGTACCAAAAAAAATAACTTTTAATCTTTTAATATATAATTGTCAATCATGTCATATTCCAAAATTGACAATCATAAACAATTTTCTCATTTAGGGTGTGAAAATGTATTCAAGATGATATTTTTCAATGATTATAAATGGAGAACAACATAGATTGTCAAATCAAACTTACATTTACAAAGAGAAATACAATATTTAGAAGATAAACAAGAACAATGTCAAAGAGTGAGATGAAAAATGTCGTTATGATTATTGTCATAATTATGGCAATGAATATGTTTGTTTTTGCTCAAGTCGATGAATCTCCTTCACCAACACCACCTGAAGATACAGATTGTCTTGGCAAGTGTGGCTTGACATGTACACTTTTATTAAAAATTCCTATATTGTATATAGCTTGTGCTACTTATTGTGCATTCCAATGCCAAGACAGCCCATCACCTGTTGCATATGATTGTGCTATTAATTGTGCTTATTCGAAGTCCAATACTGTTGGTATGTTTATATTTTCTCTATTTTATTTTATATATTGATATGATGAATCAAGCTAATATTATAAATTAATATAGTTGACTTAATCAATGATTTCTTATATTTTGATATTTTATTTTTTCAGATGCACGTAACACTAATGGAATCGTGAACTCATGCTTGGAAACTTGCAAGGACAAATAGTGTGTATTACTAGATACATTTAACACGAAATAAATTTTAAATGAATAAATTTTAAATAAATAAACTTTATGGTGATAATGTCAATTAAGAGATGGGAAGCAAAATATTGAAACATTTTTTTCTTGTGTCTAAGTTTTGATAGTACCTTGATATCATCCTTGTAAGACCCATAATTTTAAAGTATACTTTATGTTTTCTTAAGGTATTTTGGTATTGAACTCGGAGGCTTTTTAGCCAAAGTTATTAATATTTTGGAGTTTATATGATCAGAAAGATATTTTGATGCCGATTAGAATTACTCGTCGATGAATAAATTAAATTAACTGCAGTCAATCTTTTACGACGAATTTAATGCGTTACGGGTGAAATGGTAATTTTCATAAATATCTAGATATTTGTTAATTTATAATTAATATATATATATATATATATATATATATATATATATGGTTGTTTGGAGGAAAAAGGAAAGGAGATAGAAAAGAAAGAAAAGGAAATCAGAAGGAAGGAAAAGGAAAAGAAAAGAAACATTTCCATCTTCTTCTTCCCCTGCCTCGCGACTAACCTTTTCTTCTTTCATTGGTTTTGCTTTCTTTTTCTTTCCTTGGCTTCAAGAATAGAAACCCAAGGATTAGTGGGTAAGAAAGCAAGGATTTCTCAACTTCATTCTTCTTGTTTGATTCGAAAACGAAGAAAAACGGTGTTAGGGATTTCAAAACCGTCAAACACAAACCTCCCCGTTTCATCTAGATCTAAGCTTCGTTTCACAAAGAGATAGAAGGGAAAGTTGTTCACTACCATGCTACGGTGCTAGGGAACCAACTTTGGAAGCGACGTTGCGAGCGGAGATTTTACCGGATTTACTCGCGGTACCGTAATCG
>NC_021164.2:40927220-40927717 GCF_000331145.2 Cicer arietinum
TCCTTCCAAACTTTTAGTTTGCATTTAGGGACTTATCTGTGGTTGTGTGGAAATGAATTTGTTAGGGTTGAAGTGTTGATTTGGGAGAAAATGAATCTAAGGCTTTATGGGTAAAATCTTAGAGTTAGGTTTTGGTTATATTGATGAATGTTTCGTGGAAAATGAATTTAAACTCATTTATGTATGATTTTGAGTAAATGAAACTTGTTGTGTTTGAGTGGTGGATTGTGTTGATTTGTGTTCGTCGTATTTGACGTGTTCTTAATTAATACTGATGAAATTTGTTGTGTGTATGGTTGGATTCTGTGGAGAAATGAATTGATGTGTTTTGGTGTGAGTTGTGGATTGGATCTGATAATAGGTTTGAGTTTGTTTTGTGTGGAATTTTAAAACCATTAGAGTTAAACGAGTATTAAAAATGGGGAATCTTTTAATATCTCGGTTTACTTAATGTGTGTTTGAGAAAATCGTTTAAGTTAAACGAGTATTAAAAATGG
>NC_021164.2:40928492-40929595 GCF_000331145.2 Cicer arietinum
AAATCGTTTAAGTTAAAAGAGTATTAAGAATGGGGAATCTCTTAATATCTTTGTTTACTTAATGATTTTCGTTCAAATTGTAAGAGTTAAACGGGTATTAAAAACCGAGAATCTTTTAATATCTGCCTTTACTTAATGGTGTTTGTCCGTGAGAGACTACACCCTGGTAAATTGTGTTTGTCCGTGAGAGACTACACCCTGGTAAATTGTGTTTGTCTGGGAGAGATTGCACAGGTGTTTGTCCGTGAGAGACTACACCCTGGTAAATTGTGTTTGTCTGGGAGAGACTGCACATGTGTTTGTCCATGAGAGACTACACCCTGGTAAATTGTGTTTGTCCGTGAGAGACTGCACAGGTGTTTGTCCATTAGAGACTGCACTCGTGTTCGTTCGTGAGAAACTGTGCGTTTAGGATTTACGCCTCTCGCGGAGGGTTTTGTTTGGAATGGTGTGATAGCATGTTTGATTGCAAAACTATTTCGAAGCTCATGATGTTGTAGTGATTGTGTTATAAGTGCTAAGTGTTATGTTTTGGGAATTGTGTGATAGCATGTTTGATTGCAAAACTATTTCGAAGCTCATGATGTTGTAGTGATTGTGTTATAAGTGCTAAGTGTTATGTTTTGGGAATTGTGTGATAGCATGTTTGATTGCAAAACTATTTCGAAGCTCATGATGTTGTAGTGATTGTGTTATAAGTGCTAAGTGTTATGTTTTGGGAATTGTGTGATAGCATGTTTGATTGCAAAACTATTTCGAAGCTCATGATGTTGTAGTGATTGTGTTATAAGTGCTAAGTGTTAGGTGTTGGAATTGTGTGGGAATGTGATTGAGTTATTTTATGTATTTTTGGAAGAATAAGCAGGGAAATCGATTTCCCAATCGATTGGAGGAGTTACAGGGACTTCGCTAATTTGACATAATCGATTTGCCAATCGATTTTATAATATGTGTTTCAAAATCTTTTAAGAAATCGATTTGGAAATCGATTGGCAGTAATACAGGAACTCAGCAAAACTGACAAAATCGATTTGGAAATCGATTGGCATTAAGTTAAGGGCTCAGCTATTCATTCAATTGATTGCCCAATCGATTGCCCAATC
>NC_021164.2:40929637-40933167 GCF_000331145.2 Cicer arietinum
GGAAATCGATTTGGAAATCGATTGGCTTAGTAGAAATTCTTATTTTGAGTTAGATAACAGATTGCTCGATTGATTTGACAATGTCTTGGTCAGTTATGTATTACTTGAAGGTTTGGGAACTTTGTTTTGATTTCATTTTTATTTGGCAAGCATTATATGAACTTTTAGCATATGGAAAATCCTTTTAAGGTGCATGCTAGTTGAAAGGTTATTTTGTGCATTTAAAAACTTAAATGTTATGTGTTAACTGTTAATTTCGGTTGGTGACCCTTTACAACTATTGTGAAAATCTGGGCTTTGCCCTCAGATGAGAGCCAGGACAATCCTACCGGTTCGTACCCTGTGGATGGGAATGTAGAGGGGAATGCCTGACTGGAGCTATATTAGGAGGATCTTACGGGGCGCGTGGAGATCACTCAGGGCGTTTAGTTTGTTTTGGAGAATGATCAGATTAGGTTGACATAGAGGGAACATACGTCTTTCTTTTGAATTGTATTTATTTTAAAATGGAAGACTGTACCTATACTAATATTGTCAGCTTGACATGTTATTTTCGATGGGTTACATGTACCAACTTTTGATGTGTAAATATTTTGGATTCATATTTTGAGAAACTTTTCCGCTGCTTGTAAATTATAATGACTCAATTATTTATCCATAGTAGAAATTCTTATTTTGAGTTAGATAACAGATTGCTCGATTGATTTGACAATGTCTTGGTCAGTTATGTATTACTTGAAGGTTTGGGAACTTTGTTTTGATTTCATTTTTATTTGGCAAGCATTATATGAACTTTTAGCATATGGAAAATCCTTTTAAGGTGCATGCTAGTTGAAAGGTTATTTTGTGCATTTAAAAACTTAAATGTTATGTGTTAACTGTTAATTTCGGTTGGTGACCCTTTACAACTATTGTGAAAATCTGGGCTTTGCCCTCAGATGAGAGCCAGGACAATCCTACCGGTTCGTACCCTGTGGATGGGAATGTAGAGGGGAATGCCTGACTGGAGCTATATTAGGAGGATCTTACGGGGCGCGTGGAGATCACTCAAGGCGTTTAGTTTGTTTGAAGAATGATCCAATTAGGTTGACATAGAGGGAACAGACGTCTTTCTTTTGAATTGTATTTATTTTAAAATGGAAGACTGTACCTATACTATTATTGTCAGCATGACATGCTATTTTCGATGGATTCCATGTACCACATTTTGATGTGGTAATATTTTAGATTCATATTTTGAGAAACTTTTCCGCAGCTTGTAAATTATAATGACTCAATTATTTATCCAAGGTATTACCTTATTATTTCTCGGTTTTAATTTTAATATCTTTTTTTAAAAAAATACACCCTCGCTTTGAAAATCGGGGTGTTACATTGTGGTATCAGAGCTTTGGTTTGGTTTTCTTTGGGTGCTGTGGAACCTTTGGTTATAGATTGTAGGTCAACGTTTAGGTTGGGAGTTGTTATCTGATCATGCATCGATTTAGGTGGTTTGGGTTGTCAAGTCCAAAATAGTTATTATGTGTTGATATATTCGAAACTTAGTTTTGGAATTATTCGAAGTGGTGTTAAGACTTCTTCTTGATGTTGGTTTTTCGGAAACACTACCTCCAAGAGAGAACGACGTTGCAAGGATGAACGTCAGTAGGGATGATCAAATGGTTGGAGCTACAAATAACATGGGGGTATTGTTGTTGCACGAACTGCTGCAAAGACTCTGCGGGATTTGGAGAAGAGGAAAAGAAAGATTTGTGCTCTTAAGATTAAGAGGGTTAGAATATTTTCGTCGTTACCATCCTCCAAAGTTCAAGGGTGATGAGGACTCAGGAAAAGAGTTGACAAGTGGATTCAAGAAGTGGAAAAGATCTTCGAGATGACGGATTGTCAGGCGGAGTTGAAGCAAATCATGACGGCATGGAATTTATAAAATGGTTCCAAGGGCACAGAAGCTATGTGTTGGTGTAAACTCGAAGATGATGAGTATAGATGGATTAACATTAGACTAATAAGGGATTTCAAGTAAAGGTCTAAGTTGAGGAGTTTTGTTAAGAAAAGTATTAGATGTTTTCCTGGTAGATTTCAGGATGAAACTGGATGAAGTTTGACAACTGTCAAAGAGATGTGAACATCATGGAATTGTTGAGAAGATGAGGCTTCGTTTTGGGATAACATTTGGTGCTTAGGTGTCAATGAAAGAGACTGGTATTGAAGTTAAGGGAGCGTTGCACATTAGGAGTGAATACTCCTTTGGATAGATAAAATACGCTTTGAGGAATTGTCGATACCTTGAGGGGAAAAGTCGAGCATTCGAGTTAGACTAGATTCGCAACTTGGATTATTAAGTATGAATCTCATAACGAGTGTAGGAGTGAGACCATGTATTTAGTTGATAAGTGACAAATCTCCTGGTGGTTTAGGAGATAGTAAGTATGGATAGTGATATTGGATGAAACTATAGACACGTAAGTGTGAATTTTGAGCGATGTTCAGCAAAACATAATGAGTTAGGCCTTGATGTATTGAACTCTATGTTACCATTAAGTGGAATCTGAAGTATCGAGTACGGGAGTACTTCGAGATGGCGATAATATAAGTTTTGAGAGTCTATTAAAGGATGGGAATTACTAAGAGGATGTTAATATTTTGATAGGTCAGAAGGATTATTCGAGATTTGATTTGCGACCCTAAGATGGTTGATTTTTTTTAGTTGATGATTTAAAATCCGCAAGGTTGGATGAAGGACCAAGTAATGCTTAGAACTTTCATAATCGAAGGAGTTGAGGCAGGCAAGTGATAAATAATTCATGTTAAGAATGGAAGTGTTTGGAGATTTTGAGGATCAAATTTTAGAATCCTATTAAATGATAGAAAGTGAAAAAGAAGAGATGTAACGAATGATTTATGATTTAGTCGTTGGTCTTGGGAAATCAAGCGTTGAGATTTAAACTGAGTGTTTTAGTGACTAGATGAACAATGAAAGGTATGTGAGTCTTTGAGATATTTTACTGCAAAATTTATGAGGATGAAGTTATAGATAATTAGTTCTTAGGAAATGCTTATGGGGAAAGCTTGAGAAATAATTCTTTAGAACGTACTCAGACATTATTATTATAAAGGTATGCCAATGATATAAAGACATTACTTGAGTGCATGTAATGGGGATTGTTATTGTGTTCGTCAATCAAAAGAAGTTTGTGTGTCCCAAGTGGTATAGTCTTTGGCTTGTTTTCGAAAATATTTGAGGTAGTTTTGATCACCAAGCATATGTGAGGATGGAATTATTAAATTTATAACTGGAATAACATACCGATAAGAACACTACAGTTTGACGTAGTTGTACGACTTAAGAAAAATCGAGGATTTGTGGACAAGGGAGAAATTTAGGAGTTCTCGGATGTAGTGATTGTTCTGTGCTCAGTGTGTTGGGGTCATTCTAAGTGTTTCAGTTTGGTACCAAATGGATGTTTCGTACCAAGTAGATGCCAATGAGACTACATGACATAGGTATGGGATATTTTACTTCGTCGACA
>NC_021164.2:40933243-40933663 GCF_000331145.2 Cicer arietinum
AACGCTATTACAGTTCGGTTAAGATAGTCTAAGCCATCATCATGGTTGTTGACTATTTATTGACAAATTGAGGGACTGATCATCCTTAATCTCTTGTTGATAGTAGACAAAATCATGTTGAATGGAACAGACGAGCCTTACCGACTATTGATGTGTGTGAAGTTATTAAACACCCTATGATAAGGGGTAGGCAACACTTTTTTTAAGAAGGCCGGGAGAAACAAGTTGTGACTAGTGTGTTGAATTTGAGTACAAACCTAGTGCGGATTGCTACTCATACTTTAAGTTTCGAGGACGAAACTAATTTTAGGGGGGTAGTAATGTAAGACCCATAATTTTAAAGTACACTTTATGTTTTTTAGGGTATTTTGGTATTGAACTCGGAGGCTTTTTAGCCAAAGTTATTAATATTTTGGAGTT
>NC_021164.2:40936074-40936484 GCF_000331145.2 Cicer arietinum
GAAATCGATTTCCCAATCGATTGGATGAGTTACAGGGACTTCCCTAATTTGACATAATCGATTTGCCAATCGATTTTATAATATGTTTTTCAAAATCATTTAAGAAATCGATTTGGCCATACAGGAATTCAGCAAAACTGACAAAATCGATTTGGAAATCGATTGGCATTAAGTCAGGGGCTCAGCTATTCATTCAATTGATTGCCCAATCGATTGCCCAATCGATTGAATTGAGCCCAGAGTTCAAATTTCACTAAAAACCTTCAAGAAATCGATTTGGAAATCGATTGGCAGTAATACAGGAACTCAGCAAAACTGACAAAATCGATTTGGAAATCGATTGGCATTAAGTCAGGGGCTCAGCTATTCATTCAATTGATTGCCCAATCGATTGCCCAATCGATTGAATT
>NC_021164.2:40936551-40944508 GCF_000331145.2 Cicer arietinum
TGTTATATGAACTTTTAAGCATATGGAAAACCCTTTTAAGGTGCATGGTAGGTTGAAAGGTTATCTTGTGCATTTGAAAACTTAAATGTTATGTGTTAACTGTTAATTTCGGTTGGTGACCCTTTACAACTATTGTGGAAATCTGGGCTTTTCCCTCAGATGAGAGCCAGGACAATCCTACCGGTTCGTACCCTGTGGATGGGAATGTAGAGGGGAATGCCTGACTGGAGCTATGTTAGGAGGATCTTACGGGGCGCGTGGAGATCACTCAGGGCGTTTAGTTTGTTTTGGAGAATGATCAGATTAGGTTGATATAGAGGGAACGGACGTCTTTCTTTTGAATTGTATTTATTTTAAAATGGAAGACTGTACCTATACTACTATTGTCAGCATGATATGCTATTTTCGATGGATGCCATGTACCACATTTTGATGTGGTAATATTTTGGATTCATATTTTGAGAAACTTTTCCGCTGCTTGTAAATTATAATGACTCAATTATTTATCAAAAGGTATTACCTTATTATTTCTGGGTTTTAATTTTAATTTCTTTTAAAAAAAAATACACCCTCGCTTTGAAAATCGGGGTGTTACATTGTGGTATTAGAGCTTTGGTTTGGTTTTCTTTGGGGGCTGTGGAACCTTTGGTTATAGATTGTAGGTCAACCTGTAGGTTGGGAGTTGTTATCTGATCATGCGTCGGTTTAGGTGGTTTGGGTTGTCAAGTCCAAAATAGTTATTATGTGTTGATATATTCGAAACTTAGTTTTGGAATTATTCGAAGTGGTGTTAACACTTCTTCTTGATGTTGGTTTTTCGGAAACACTACCTCCAAGAGAGAACGACGTTGCAAGGATGAACGTCAGTAGGGATGATCAAATGGTTGGAGCTACAAATAACATGGAGGTTTTGTTGTTGCACGAACTGCTGCAAAGACTCGGCGGGATCTGGAGAAGAGGAAAAGAGAGATATGTGCTCTTAAGATTAAGAGGGTTAGAATATTTTCGTCGTTACCATCCTCCAAAGTTCAAGGGTGATGAGGACTCAGGAAAAGAGTTGACTAGTGGATTCAAGAAGTGGAAAATATCTTCGAGATGACGGATTGTCAGGCAGAGTTGAAGCAAATCATGACGGCATGGAATTTATAAAATGGTTCCAAGGGCACAGAAGCTATGTGTTGGTGTAAACTCGAAGATGATGCGTATGGATGGATTAACATTAGACTAATAAGGGATTTCAAGTAAAGATCTAAGTTGAGGACTTTTGTTAAGAAAAGTATTAGATGTTTTCCTGTTAGATTTCAGGATGAAACTGGATGAAGTTTGGCAACTGTCAAAGAGATGTGAACATCATGGAATTGTTGAGAAGATGAGGCTTCCTTTTGGGATAACATTTGGTGCTTAGGTGTCAATGAAAGAGACTGGTATTGAAGTTAAGGGAGCGTTGCACATTCGGAGTGAATACTCCTTTGGATAGATAAAATACGCTTTGAGGAATTGTCGATACCTTGAGGGGAAAAGTCGAGCATTCGAGTTAGACTAGATTCGCAACTTGGATTATTAAGTATGAATCTCATAACGAGTGTAGGAGTGAGACCATGTATTTAGTTGATAAGTGACAAATCTCCTGGTGGTTTAGGAGATAGTAAGTATGGATAGTGATGTTGGATGAAACTATAGACACGTAAGTGTGAATTTTGAGCGATGTTCGGCAAAACATAATGAGTTAGGCCTTGATGTATTGAACTCTATGTTACCATTAAGTGGAATTTGAAATATCGAGTACGGGAATACTTCGAGACGGCGGTAATATAAGTTTTGAGAGTCTATTAAAGGATGGGAATTACTAAGAGGATGTTAATATTTTGATAGGTCAGAAGGATTATTCGAGATTTGATTTGGGACCCTAAGATGGTTGATATTTTTAGTTGATGATTTAAAATCCACAAGGTTGGATGGAGGACCAAGTAATGCTTAGAACTTTCATAATCGAAGGAGTTGAGGCAGACAAGTGATAAATAATTCATGTTAAGAATGGAAGTGTTTGGAGATTTTGAGGATCAAATTTTAGAATCTTATTCAATGATAGAAAGTTAAAAAGAAGAAATGTAACAACTGATTTATGGTTTAGTTGTTGGTCTTGGGAAGTCAAGCGTGAAGATTTGAAATGATCATTTCAGTAACTGGATGGACGAAGAAAGGTATGAAGGTACAATCTCATTAAATTAGATTTAACTATAATTTCTTGATTTTATTTTTAAAATTACTACCACTAATAAGGTTTTTCTAATTAAATTAGTACAATAAAGTTTATAAATCTTATTCTCGGGATCATATATGAGAGCGGACTTCTTCCAAACTTAAACTTCAAGACTTTCTAACCTATAATAATTGGGATTTCGCAAACGAAGGGCCAAACCAGTCAAACTCAAATGATAAAGGGAGTGAATTTTGAAATCATGTAATAGTATAAGATAAGTGATAATAACATGCAAATAATTGAATTGGCACAATATCACATCATGACATAACATTCAAAATCTTCAAGAACGTAAAACAGTAGGTTAAACCAACTCAATCACAATGAAACAGTAACAAAGATGCAATGTTTTGCATGTCTGATACTCTATACTTCTTCATCATTTCGTACCATTCTACTCTACAATATCTAGTTTGGAGGCTTCATACTATACTACCACATTAGTGGTCAGAAAACTAATGAACGACCATGTCTTCATAGATCCCCTCAACCCAACCCAAAAAATATATATGCAACAATAATGGTACTCATGTGTTCCACGATTGCTCCCGATCTTAGGAAATAACCCACTAATCCACTTAGGGATTTTCCATCAGAGATACCCCCAACATAAATAAATCTTACCTTAAAGTTCGATCGTAGCCCTCCATGATCAGGCTCATTTAGTTCTATTTCCTTGAAATTATTGGACTTGTCAAATCCTCCCTATATGATTACAAAATAATCTTCACTTCAAAAATCCCCAAAATCTTGCTCATACTTATTTGATAATCACAACTCGACAACTCTCGGTATAAATTCATATTATTCACCAAAAGTTATGTCTACGCATATATATGTCATACCATAATATCCATTAGAATTTACATCACTATATATATCTATTAAAACGTAAGAAATCATGTCTCAACATTTCATAAGCATCAACCACATTGAACAATCAAGTTCTGTCAATTACAACGTAAGAAATCAAACATTTAGTACATTCAAGTAAAGTCGTACTTTCATTCAAGTAAATAAGAACACTCAAATACACGTCATCCATTCAAAAGCAATTAGTATTGGATTTCACAAAAATCAAAAGAAATTTTAACAAAAATTAATTCACAATAACTCTATAGGTTTCTAAATCATATTTTAGTCATCGTTATTACCATTCATATATTCCCAATTAATTATTTACTCAATAAGGCTCAACCTTACGTGGTAAGTCCCACATGAATCTCTACGAATTACGATATTTCAACTCATCCCACATTATATTGTATACTCATGATATCAAACATTCTCTCACCTCTTACCTTAATTGAAGCTTTTACTAGACATAGCAATCTCTATGGCAACAACGAATCCAAATAGCTTAACAAGTTCACATCTCCTTCTTTGTAAGAGTGGCGAGCAATAACCACTAAAGACAAAATAAATATGCAATGACATTCCCATATATTTCAATTATTAACTATTTGTAATATATCATCGAAAACATATTTTAAACTATATCTATATATCTATACGAAAGCTTCCAACTATTCAAAACCAACTACAAACCTACGGATAGAGAACGCATTTTCCACCCCTTGATGCTTTTTTCTACAAAATTCTTCTTAACAGCTTGGTATTTCGAAATAAACCAACAACAGGTACATACAACCCTCGTTAGAAGATTTCCAGATTTTCTAACCATAGAATTTCTTCAAAACAGGACTTGAGTGATGCCCAGAAAATCAAAAAGAATTGAGGTCCAAAAGGACCAACCACTAGACAACTCAAAACCTCTTTCATCGGCGAAACCCATCCGATCTTGGGTGGAAGCCGTCGAAGAAAATGAAGAACAAAACCAAATCCAAAAATGGCTTGCTAGCCAACAAACAGTTGAACCTGACAAATTCCAAGAAATCAAGAATATAATTGAAGAAGACCTTCACCTTCAAAAAATTGCAAGACTCCACAGACTCCAAAAGGAAATTGAATATCTCTCGCTTGAATTGCCATCTTCATCAGGGGAAAAATGACTTTTTTAAAACTTAGAATCTGTAAGGGTATAAATCAAACAAAAATATTTATTGGGACTAAAATCAAAATGATACATATTTGCAAAGACCAAAAATATATTTAAATCTACTTTCAATCTTCCTTCTCAAAATAATAACTACATGTTAATAACCGTTATTAATATATAAAATATGTTATTTAAAGTCAAAATATATTATATCTTCTTAATACAAATATAATCATTGTAATTCATTGTCTAATAAAGTATTTACACTGACATACATAATAAATTTCAATTAAAAATTATTAAAGTTTATTGAATGTTAAGTTAAATCCGTAAAAATAAAAATAAAAAACACTAAAAGTCTACTTCCAATTTGATTTAACACACATTTTTTTATGGTTTTAATTTCAATTGAAATATTGGTCCTTGTAAACTCTTTTGAAGTTTTAATTTAAATTTATATGCTTTTGTTTATTTGGAAAATGGAAGCCACTGGCACATATACTTTGGTCTCAATTTTTCTATTAAAATTTTTGTTAGATTGATTGTCGAAAATTTTGTAATTGCTTGCATCTAATATTTTGGTTCTTGGTATGTTTATTTTACGTGCTTTTAGAAAAGAAAAACATGTGGGAATTTTTTATATTTTTTAATGTTACATCTTTGAGTTTTAATTCTATTTATAATTATAATATATTCTGATATATTTATGGTCAACTCTTATGTGTGTAGACATTTGGTGCAAATACATCAATGTTTTTTAACCAAATTGTACTTATATTTTATTACCGAGTATGTTATGCGTCATCCAATATATTTTTCAAATATATGCCATAAATATGTTTTTAATAGATAAGTTATGGAATATTATATGATGACCACAAAACTATCTTTCTCACCTCATCTTTAGAAAGTCAAATAGGGTAGCATTTACCTCTCTAAGTGTAGCAGATAATTATGTAATTTTGCTCGGATGATAAGTAATAAATACTTAATGTCTATATATCCTACTATTTTGTTTCTACAATTGTTTTCAGAACCTCACTTTTTCAACTCAAAAATGAAATCTCATTATGAACATTATGTACCCTAATTATATATCATGAAACACACAACAACTTAAATCTTGTTTTACATCATAGAGTCTAATTTAGTATCACATCTAAAGAGTTTAGTTCATTTTAATTATAATATAATATTGAATGTGGGCAGTAATAATTTGTAACTAAATAAATATTAGTACATGCATTCATGAGATATATATATGCCAATTCGAAGATCAAAACTATGTGTATGTATATAAACATGTTTACTTAATTCCTTTTATCCTGTTTAGGTATATATATATATATAAACATGTTTAATTAGTTCCTTTTATCTTGTTTAGTTATACACATAAACACGCTATATTTAGCCCCTTTTTAGTCCTATTTAGTTATACATGATATATATTAAGTTCCCTTTATCCTATTTAATTTTAAACAAAATCTGATTTTAGTAATTTGTATGTTTTAACCACATTAAATATATTTTTGGGTTGTAGTACAAATAGTAGATAATTTATTTATTTACTTATTTAATTATTTATTTATTTAGATTATTTATTTATTTGGATTATTTATTTATTTATTTACTTATTTATTTATTTAGATAATGTATTTGTTTTATTATTTACTTATTTATTTATTCATTTATTTATAGTAAGTAATTATTTGTATTTGGTGGTTGTGTTGCTATAACTCTCTCGCGGATTATTAGAGACGACGACCGACAAATAGAGGAACCGTTAGCATATCAGATTCATTGGACGAAATCTTCAGTCGAGGTAAGGGGTGAGAGGAGGTTCGACTTTATGAGTATAAAATAATGTGGGATGAACAAAAATATCGAAATTCCCAGATATTCATCCGGGGCTTACTACGTACGGTTGAACCCTCTTGAGTAATAATAATTAATTAACAATATATGAATGGTAATAGTGAGGACTAACATATAATTAAGATTGCGTGTTATTTGATTTATGAAACCTATACTAATTGTTATTGTATGAATGATATGTATTTGAGTGTTCTTGTCTACTGGATTGAATTTATGATGTTACTTGAAAGTGCACCTAATTGATTCCTTATTATGTGATTGATGAGACTGGATTGTGTATTGTGAGTAGTGTAAATCAAATATTGGGATTTTATGTGATTAATTGATATAACTATATATAATGATGAATATTGTGAAGTCAAACTGAAACTTATTGAGTTGCGATGATCGAGTAAGTCTAAGATATGTGTTGTAGATTTTGGGGTTAGGATTATTTTGTCATCTTATAGGGAGGGTTTGACAAACCTAGTGATTCAAGGAAGTACAACTTAATGAGCCTGATCGTGGAGGGATACAGTCAAAACGTAAGGTACGATTGATAGACCTTGGGGGTACCTCTAGTGGGTAATTCCTAAGTGGATTAGTGAGTTATTCCCTAAGGTCGGGAGCTACCGTGCAGCACAAGAGTACCCCGACCGTCGCGTATATGTGTCTCGGGTTGAGTTGAGGTGATATTTGAGGACTTGGCCATTCATGAATTGTCCGTCCACTCTTGTAGTGGCATAGTATCAGGCCGCCTAACCAAGTACTTCAGAGTAGAATGGTACCAAATGATGAAGAAGTATAGAGTATAGGATATGCATAACATTTCGTCCTTGTAATTGTTTTATTGTGATTGAATTGGATTAACCTTGGATATTATGTTCTTGAATGTTTCTATTTATTTGTGATGTTTTGACTCTTGCGTGTTCTCCTCGTTTATCTTATATTGTTACATAATTTCGAAACTCACCCCTCATTGTTTGTGTTTGGCGTTTGCGATGGACGCAGACGAGTTGCAAGCTGCATGTGATGACTTGTACCATCAGAATGGCGGAAGCCATCTTGTCTTGAAGACTTTTATTATATGTTTTTTTGTTGACGTTTTTTAGTTTAGGAATTCCCGCTCTTATAGTGACAGCGGGTTGTGACTATTTGCATTTATCATTAAACTTATGTACGCGTGCTTCAAAAATGATTTTATTTACTACTGTTATGATTTGGAGTTGTTATGTTTGACCAAAATTTTGGATTAATGTGACATGTTCACGATTACGTGATACTACTTACCTTTAAAAATAAAAATGTTTGAAAGTTTATTTATTTATTTTTTTTGAATTTCATTATTTTAAAAATAAAATTTAAAATAAAAAGTTGATATTAATTTGGGGTTTAGGGTGTCACATTAGTGGTATCAGAGCAAGTCTGTCCAATCAGACTGTGCGTCATATGTTCATTGTGCTTACATACTTGATGATTTTTTTTTTATTTTTTACTATTACTATGCAATGACTTTGTTCTAAGAGAGCAATTTGTTGTGCAAACGTATTTTTGGGTATTTCATGTGGATTATTTTTGCCTCTATGTTTGCATTCTGTTTAATGGTAGCTTACCAATTTTAGATTGGTTGACATCATTGATAGATGGAACAATGGTGTTGCGACAAGAAATGTCGAAGCCATCGGTAGTCAAGTTTTACTTGTTTTAATTTTTGTAAGAGTAGCTATCTTTTTGTATGCCTAACACTATCTATACTTTCTTCATGTTTATTAACTTATAAGAGTATTAATTGTTATGATGGGGATGTTCATTATTTTCGATATCTTGTTGTGTTGACTTTAGGT
>NC_021164.2:40945008-40950181 GCF_000331145.2 Cicer arietinum
ATGCTTTTAATGTTTCCAATACTTATACAAAGGATGACAATTGTTTATCCTTCTCGATGGGAGATTTATGGTTTGGATTAATAATTGGCACTAAATAAACATTTCATTAAGCCCGCCTTCCCAATTTGAAAGCTTTATCGTGGCCAAATCAAGTTTTCTATGGAAGTTAATTAACAAGTGAAGCAAAAAGAATGACAAACACAAAAGAGCTTAAGCTTTAATAAAAAATGACCAATGCTACATGGTGTTATATCTTTAATAATGAAAGAGTAAAACCAGTAGAATCGCAAACATGAGACCTAGTGAAGCAACAATCAAGTAAAAAGAGTCATGCTAAATTGTTCATTGAAACATAGACGTAGATGCAAACAACAAATAGGATTTCAAAGAGTCGACCAAGTCATGCGTGTTACACTCTAAACCCCAAAATAATATATATAATAATTTATACTAGATTTAAAAAATAAATAAAAACAATTTACTCTATCTATCTATCTATCTATCTATCTATCTATCTATCTATCTATCTATCTATCTATCTATCTATCTATCTATCTATCTATCTATCTATCTATCTATCTATCTATCTATCTATCTATCTATCTATCTATCTATCTATCTATCTATCTATCTATCTATCTATCTATCTATCTATCTATCTATCTATCTATCTATCTATCTATCTATCTATCTATCTATCTATCTATCTATCTATCTATCTATCTATCTATCTATCTATCTATCTATCTATCTATCTATCTATCTATCTATCTATCTATCTATCTATCTATCTATCTATCTATCTATCTATCTATCTATCTATCTATCTATCTATCTATCTATCTATCTATCTATCTATCTATCTATCTATCTATCTATCTATCTATCTATCTATCTATCTATCTATCTATCTATCTATCTATCTATCTATCTATCTATCTATCTATCTATCTATCTATCTATCTATCTATCTATCTATCTATCTATCTATCTATCTATCTATCTATCTATCTATCTATCTATCTATCTATCTATCTATCTATCTATCTATCTATCTATCTATCTATCTATCTATCTATCTATCTATCTATCTATCTATCTATCTATCTATCTATCTATCTATCTATCTATCTATCTATCTATCTATCTATCTATCTATCTATCTATCTATCTATCTATCTATCTATCTATCTATCTATCTATCTATCTATCTATCTATCTATCTATCTATCTATCTATCTATCTATCTATCTATCTATCTATCTATCTATCTATCTATCTATCTATCTATCTATCTATCTATCTATCTATCTATCTATCTATCTATCTATCTATCTATCTATCTATCTATCTATCTATCTATCTATCTATCTATCTATCTATCTATCTATCTATCTATCTATCTATCTATCTATCTATCTATCTATCTATCTATCTATCTATCTATCTATCTATCTATCTATCTATCTATCTATCTATCTATCTATCTATCTATCTATCTATCTATCTATCTATCTATCTATCTATCTATCTATCTATCTATCTATCTATCTATCTATCTATCTATCTATCTATCTATCTATCTATCTATCTATCTATCTATCTATCTATCTATCTATCTATCTATCTATCTATCTATCTATCTATCTATCTATCTATCTATCTATCTATCTATCTATCTATCTATCTATCTATCTATCTATCTATCTATCTATCTATCTATCTATCTATCTATCTATCTATCTATCTATCTATCTATCTATCTATCTATCTATCTATCTATCTATCTATCTATCTATCTATCTATCTATCTATCTATCTATCTATCTATCTATCTATCTATCTATCTATCTATCTATCTATCTATCTATCTATCTATCTATCTATCTATCTATCTATCTATCTATCTATCTATCTATCTATCTATCTATCTATCTATCTATCTATCTATCTATCTATCTATCTATCTATCTATCTATCTATCTATCTATCTATCTATCTATCTATCTATCTATCTATCTATCTATCTATCTATCTATCTATCTATCTATCTATCTATCTATCTATCTATCTATCTATCTATCTATCTATCTATCTATCTATCTATCTATCTATCTATCTATCTATCTATCTATCTATCTATCTATCTATCTATCTATCTATCTATCTATCTATCTATCTATCTATCTATCTATCTATCTATCTATCTATCTATCTATCTATCTATCTATCTATCTATCTATCTATCTATCTATCTATCTATCTATCTATCTATCTATCTATCTATCTATCTATATATATATATATATATATATCAAATTATACTATTAAAATCAATAATAATTATAATTTTTTAGTTAAAAATAATAATATATAGCCTAAATAGAGTTAGAAGTCTAAAACATAATTTTATGTTTTCAAATTTAAAAATAGAGTACTAACATATTAATTAAATAGAATAGTGTAAATTAGGCATAAAGCAGATAGACAAGTGTATTATTATTAAAATAGATTTAAACTTTATCAAACAAATAAAACCCTTGTTATAAAAAAGAACCATATATAGTTTATTTAAAAATTCAAATGTTGTGCCATTGCAAAAAAAATTGACAAATGACTTTTTTAAAACTTAGAATCTGTAAGGGTATAAATCAAACAAAAATATTTATTGAGACTAAAATCAAAATGATGCATATTTGCAAAGACCAAAAATATATTTAAACCTACTTTCAATCTTCCTTCTCAAAATAATAACTACATGTTAATAACCGTTATTAATATATAAAATATGTTATTTAAAGTCAAAACATATTATACCTTCTTAATACAAATATAATCATTTTAATTCATTGTCTAATAAATATGAATAAAGTATTTACACTAACATACATAATAAATTTCAATTAAAAATTATTTAAGTTTATTGAATTTTAAGTTAAATCTGTAAAAATAAAAATAAAAAACATTAAAAGTCTACTTCCAATTTGATTTAACACACATTTTTTTATGGTTTTAATTTCAATTGAAATGTTGGTCCTTGTAAACTCTTTTGAAGTTTTAATTTAAATTTATATGCTTTTGTTTATTTGGACAAAGGAAGACACTGGCACATATACTTTGGTCTCAATTTTTCTATTATAATTTTTGTTAGATTGATTGTCAAAAATTTTGTAATTGTTTGCATCTAATTTTTGGTTCTTGGTATGTTTATTTTACGTGATTTTAGAAAAGAAAAACATGTGGGAATTTTTTTATATTTTTTAATGTTACATCTTTGAGTTTTAATTCTATTTATAATTATAATATATTCTGATATATTTATGGTCAACTCTTATGTGTGTAAACATTTGGTGCAAATACATCAATGTTTTTTAACCAAATTGTACTTATATTTTATTACCGAGTATGTTATGCGTCATCCAATATATTTTTCAAATATATGCCATAAATATGTTTTTAATAGATAAGTTATGGAATATTATATGATGACCACAAAACTATCTTTCTCACCTCATCTTTAGAAAGTCAAATAGGGTAGCATTTACCTCTCTAAGTGTAGCAGATAATTATGTAATTTTGCTCGGATGATAAGTAATAAATACTTAATGTCTATATATCCTACTATTTTGTTTCTACAATTGTTTTCAGAACCCCACTTTTTCAACTCAAAAACGAAATCTCATTGCAGCCTAATTATTTTAAAAGAAGTAGATAAAGTTGATTAATTCTTCGTTTGCACAAATAATTTTTGAACATGTGGTATTTTATAAAATATACTACCTATTTGGTCATTTTACTCAAAATCTTTAATTTTTGTTAGAGTATTGTTTTTGGAAGCATATTTTATCTCGTCTACGACATGAAACTATAATGGCTCCTCAAAAGACAAAATTGTCCATATTCATCTTTACAGTAGTGTTGTGTCTTCAAGGATTCAGAACCATGTCTTATTTAATAAATAAAAGAATAATGCTTAATTATTTAGATTCAAAAATTATTTGTTATTTTTTCTTTTTAAGATGTTTTACGCTGTCAAATTTTTTAAAATACTGCCTACTTCAAGTTTTTACATTTGTTTTACTTCTATTCAACCGTACATAAATGGGTTCTTTGTGAAAATTTTCAAGTCAGGTTGTATAGAAGTATGATACTTACATCATTGGAATTTAGATTTGTCATTTCTATGATAGGGTAGAATGAAATGAATACTAAATGACAAAATTGTATTCAAATTTTTCTAACAATATTTCGACTATAGAGACAAAATTGTATACAAAGTATAATACTTTTCTATTAAGAGATCAACTAGAGTTAATAAAAATAATATTTTCCACTGAATCAGTAAACTTGGTTTGCAAAGGTATCATAGCATAGTATGGTCCAAATGAATGAGTCTTGCAGATTTCAAAAACAAAGAACTTGCACAGTTCACTTTATTTAATTTAATTTATTTATTTATTTTTGAAATGCTTGTTTCTATTATTTCATAGTTCTTGTTATTAGTATTTCTTAATGCTACAAACAATATTATTATTAACAAACTTTTTTTAGCATTTCATATTGAGTTTAAATAAATAGTTAAATTTAAATGTCTGTTAAGTAAGCAATTAAATTTGATAAACGAAACCATAATTTCTGCTAATTATCGTGTGAATAATTGTCTGTAAGGACAAAATAGAACAACATATATTATTCTCTCGCAATGTTTAGTATATACCCTCTCCTCATGATGAACAGTATGTACCCTAATTATATATCATGAAACGCACAACAACTTAAATCTTGTTTTACATCACAGAGTCTAATTTAGTTTCACATCTAAAGAGTTTAGTTCATTTTAATTATAATATAATATTGAATGTGAGCAGTAATAATTTGTAACTAAATAAATATTTGTACATGCATTCATGAGATATATATATGCCTATTTGAAGATCAAAACTATGTGTATGTATATAAACATGTTTACTTAATTTCTTTTATCCTGTTTAGGTATATATATATATATAAACACATTTAATTAGTCCTTTTATCTTGTTTAGTTATACACATAAACACGCTATATTTAGCCCCTTTTTAATCCTATTTAGTTATACATGATATATATTAAGTTCCCTTTATCCTATTTAATTTTAAACAAAATCTGATTATAGTAATTTGTATGTTTTAACCA
>NC_021164.2:40950361-40964528 GCF_000331145.2 Cicer arietinum
ATTTTATGAGACCGATACTAATTATTATTGTATGAATGATATGTACTTGAGTGTTCTTATCACCTGATTGACATTGTGATATTACTTGAATGTGCCACTTAATTGATTCCTTACTATGTGATTGATGAAACTGATTGTGCATGGTGAGTAGTGTAAATCAAATATCTGGATTTTATTGTGATTGAATGTTATAGATATATAATGATGAATATTGTGAAGTCAAATTGAAACTTATTGAGTTGCGATGATCGAGTAAGTCTAAGATATGTGTTGTAGATTTTGGGGTTAGGATTATTTTGTCATCTTATAGGGAGGGTTTGACAAACCTAGTGATTCAGGGAAGTACAACTTAATGAGCCTGATCGTGGAGGGATACAGTCAAAATGTAAGGTACGATTGATAGACCTTGGGGGTACCTCTAGTGGGTAATTCCTAAGTGGATTAGTGAGTTATTCCCTAAGGTCGGGAGCTACCGTGCAACACAAGAGTACCCCGACCGTCGCGTATATGTGTCTCGGGTTGAGTTGAGGTGATATTTGAGGACTTGGCCATTCATGAATTGTCCGTCCACTCTTGTAGTGGCATAGTATCAGGCCGCCTAACCAAGTACTTCAGAGTAGAATGGTACCAAATGATGAAGAAGTATAGAGTATAGGACATGCATATCATTTCATCCTTGTGGTTGCTTTATTTTGATTTATTTAGATTAACCTTTGATATTATGATCTTGAGTGTTTCTCCTGTTTGTGCTTATTTGACTAATTGCATGTTCTCCTCATTTATCTTATACTATTACTTAATTTTGATACTCACCCCTCGTTGTTTGTGTTTGGCATTTGGGATGGACGCAGACGAGTTGCAAGCTGCATGTGATGACTTGTACCATCAGAATGGCGGAAGCCATCTTGTCTTGGAGACTTTTATTATATGTTTTTTTGTTGACGTTTTTTAGTTTAGGAATTCCCGCTCTTATAGTGACAGCGGGTTGTGACTATTTGCATTTATCATTAAACTTATGTACGCGTGCTTCAAAAATGATTTTATTTACTACTGTTATGATTTGGAGTTGTTAAGTTTGACCAAAATTTTGGATTAATGTGACATGTTCACGATTATGTGATACTCCTTACCTTTAAAAATAAAAATGTTTGAAAGTTTATTTATTTATTTTTTTTGAATTTCATTATTTTAAAAATAAAATTTAAAATAAAAAGTTGATATTAATTTGGGGTTTAGGGTGTCACATTAGTGGTATCAGAGCAAGTCTGTCCAATCAGACTGTGCGTCATATGTTCATTGTGCTTACATACTTGATGATTTTTTTTTTATTTTTTACTATTACTATGCAATGACTTTGTTCTAAGAGAGCAATTTGTTGTGCAAACGTATTTTTGGGTATTTCATGTGGATTATTTTTGCCTCTATGTTTGCATTCTGTTTAATGGTAGCTTACCAATTTTAGATTGGTTGAGATCATTGATTGATGGAACAATGGTGTTGCGACAAGAAAAGTCGAAGCCATTGGTAGTCAAGTTTTACTTGTTTTAATTTTTGTAAGAGCTGCTATCTTTTTGTATGCCTAACACTATCTATACTTTCCTCATGTTTATTAACTTATAAGAGTATTAATTGTTATGATGGGGATGTTCATTATTTTTGATATCTTGTTGTGTTGACTTTAGGTTAAAATTCTTAAGAAGATATTAAAGTTAAGTGTTTTTTTTAAAATAAATATGTTGGGTTATTTTGATAAGTAATCGAAATAAGAAGTGCAAGGCATAAATGATCCTCGTAAAAAAAAAAATTATACAGTGAATAGTTGAGGGGCTTAATGGATTGTGCATAAGGTTCTTAGTTTATTTTGACTCGAGAAGTTTAGGAAGAGTTAAGTTGTGATCTCAAAAGTATTTAGTAGTCGACATTGAATGGATAATAAATACCTACAAGGATATTTGAGTATTACAAGGAAGTTAAGATTGATAAGTGGTTGATAGATGTGTTATAGGAATGATTCTTTTTGGAGTTTATTTATAGAAATGAGATTTTAGTAGGGTCATAGACGTAAGATTGTCATGATATTTTATACTTCATGAGTGTTATGTGTATTTACCTATGTGTAATCTTATCTCTAGAAAGTTAGACTTGTCCCATTTTAATATTGTTGATCTTGGTGAAGCTTGTGATGTGTTCAAGTTTAAAGCATGTAATTGTGTAATATGTTAGATAAATAGATACCCTTAAATTAAGATTAGTGGAAGGAACATGAACTAATAATTTTTCCCTTAAAGGTTTATGAGTATGGTCCTTGTTGAGTCCAATGAAAGAAAAAAGGGGAAGGACATAGTGTTTATTCTTAGGAGCTCAAACTAGTATCAATCATATTGGTAAGAAATTTTTTCTTTATTTGAAGAAAGTATGAACTTGATTCTTAGCTTGTAAGAGAGTGGTACCCAAGAAAATTATATTGAGTGTTGTCGATCGACTGAAAATTGTAAAGGTATTTGGTTATATTGAATAGAACGCCAAAGCTTAAGTTAGGATGTTTTTTGGAATCTCAAATTGTTAAGGGAGCTAAGTAAGAAGATTAATAGTTATGATGCTTGGAGTGAAAATAAACTCTGAAGATGAAATTTATTTAATAGATCAATATTTTTTTTATATACTTTATACTTGTGCTAATCATATTATATATTTTATTTATTCAATAATTTGTTCTATATATTTGGTTTATTTAAATTAATGCGCTAATAATGAAACTTAGCCATGCTCAGGTTTTTGTTCTATATATGTGATTGATGAGACTGGACTGTGTATTGTGAGTAGTGTAAATCAAACATTAGGATTTTATGTGATTGATTGATATAACTATATATAATGATTATTTTAATATTTCTTAAAATAGTTTTATGATTATTAATACTAAATATAATTTATGGTTTTATTTGTAGGATGGTTTTATTTGGTTAATCTGATTTTACACTATGGGTTTATTTTTAGCAATAAGTATTTCTTTAAAATAATATCGTAGTTAGAAATGTAAATTTTAATAGATTACTGATTAACATATTAATTTTAATAGATATTTGGTTCATCAAATAGACTATTAATGATTAATGATTAACATACTATTAACTTTATGTTTATTGCTATATTTTATGGTGTAGATATTTTTTTACATAATACTCTTTTTATTTTAGTGGAGGATCTAACAAATTTTCACAACAAAGTAAAAATTGAATATTGAATATCTTTGTTAAAAAAATAATATATCAATGCAGAAAACTCAACCTATTATTTATTTCTATCTCTTTTAGTGACATTGTAAAATATTTTCATTTAGACATCTAATCAAATTTTACCATATATATATTTTGTATAGCGGATTACAAAATAATATTGTGACATATATAAATTAAGAAATATTTTTTTTTTTCTTTTCATTAAGCTAAAAGTTAATGAAAATCTAAGTGTACCAAAAAAAATAACTTTTAATCTTTTAATATATAATTGTCAATCATGTCATATTCCAAAATTGACAATCATAAACAATTTTCTCATTTAGGGTGTGTAAATGTATTCAAGATGATATTTTTCAATGATTATAAATGGAGAACAACATAGATTGTCAAATCAAACTTACATTTACAAAGAGAAATACAATATTTAGAAGATAAACAAGAACAATGTCAAAGAGTGAGATGAAAAATGCCGTTATGATTATGGTCATAATTATGGCAATGAATATGTTTGTTTTTGCTCAAGTCGATGAATCTCCTTCACCAACACCACCTGAAGATATAGATAGTAAAATCGGTGAATTGCTTTGTCTTGGCAAGTGTGGCTTAACATGTACACCTGAATTAAAAAATCCTATATTGTATATAGCTTGTCTTACCGGTTGTACATTGCAATGCCAAGACAGCCCATCACCTGTTGCATATGATTGTGCTACTAATTGTGCTTATTCGAAGTCCAATACTGTTGGTATGTTTATATTTTCTCTATTTTATTTTATATATTGATATGATGAATCAAGCTAATATTATAAATTAATAGAGTTGACTTAAACAATGATTTCTTATATTTTGATATTTTATTTTTTCAAATGCAGGTAGCACTAATGGAATCGTGAACTCATGCTTGGAAACTTGCAAGGACAAATAGTGTGTATTACTAGATGCATTTAACACGAAATAAATTTTAAATGAATAAATTTTAAATAAATAAACTTTATGGTGATAATGTCAATTAAGAGATGGGCAGCAAAATATTGAAACAATTTTTTCTTGTGTCTATGTTTTGATTGTACCTTGATATCATCCTCAATCTCTTCACCAATCTCTTTACAAATGATTACCTACCGATCACTTTTCATTACATGTAATTTGTAATTATATGAAATTTACATGCCAGATATTTGGTGATTTTAATTGAAACTGGATTTAACGCTAACTTTGTTGAAATAATTGATTTCTCCTTATTCAACATAATTTTGAAATGACAACCAAATCAAATGGAACATACTTGATTGAATCTTAGCTTTATTAGCGGTGCCTGTGAAACTATATTTACTATTTTATGTGTTTATATTACTTTTAGATTTTAGCGGTTTTAGTGTATGATTTTAATGTTTCCAATACTTATACAAAGGATGACAATTGTTTATCCTTCTCGATGGGAGATTTATGGTTTGGATTAATAATCGGCACTAAATAAACATTTCATTAAGCCCGCCTTCCCACTTTGAAAGCTTTATCGTGGCCAAATCAAGTTTTCTATGGGAGTTAATTAACAAGTGAAGCAAAAAGAATGACAAACACAAAAGAGCTTAAGCTTTAAGCAAAAATGATCAGTGCTACATGGTGTTATATCTTTAATAATGAAAGAGTAAAACCAGTAGAATCGCTAACACGAGACCTAGTGAAGCAACAATCAAGTTAAAAGTGTTGAAAAAACCTTAATAACGTTGTGCTCAACAATCCATGTCAATTACATGATGAATAGCCAAAGGCGGAAGCGTACCTGTGGGAATTGCCATTAATGAAGTCCTGAGATGATGATGATAGAGCCAATGGGTTGGGTGATCTTCCTCAGCAAAACACCCTGAAGACCTTGCTCTCTTGATGGGGATAGAGAGAACCAGAGAATTTTCTCCTTTAGGATTTTGAAACTGAATAGTCTGGTTGTGTTTGCCTTGGGGACCATTACCCCTATATATAACTATTATTAGTTATATCCCAAATTGCAGTATTTCCAATTCAGCCCCTCATTAAATTAGAAACTGCCTGGTATCTACACTATTAATTTTCATAACTATTATGCTCTTTAGCCATAAACTATTATATATTATTTGACCCCTAGTTTATTGGCTAATTATATAATGACCCTAACACACTTTATTAATTAATTACATATGTGACCCATAAATCTTACAATCTCCCACTGGTCACACATGTATCCTTAGGAGTGTGTTAGACTTTATGACGTCAAAAATGTCATTATAATTACCTTGAGTATAATCCAAATTGTCCCGTCCATTAATCATATCAGCACATGGAACCAAAGAGGCTTTCGTCATAATAAGCATAACTAAACCCATCAATGATCACCCGTACTGACACAACTAAATGACATAGACCCATTATGAAAAGTGTAGCATGAAAATTACATGAAGTTGGTCAATGCATGTCAATTTTCAACTGGTCCTACTTTATCGAATGAGATCATACCATAACTTAAATGTACAAAGTAACCAAAAACTGAATACTTTAAACTTTATTTCTGATCAGAAAGTCCAAATACAATGTATTTGTACTTTACAATTAAACATAGAACATGAATTACATAATGGACGAAACTCCCACTAAAATCAAGATTCCTCAAGCTGTAGCACACTCATGTGAGCAGTGTGCTCATGAAAGACCTTGGGTGGTAGACCTTTAGTGAGTGGATCCGCAATCATGGAGTTTGTCCTTAAGTGTTCTATGGATATCTGTCCACTTTGTACCTTCTCTTTAACAACTAGGAACTTAATGTCAATGTGCTTTGACTTGGTTGAGCTCCTATTATTGTTAGAATACAGGACTGCTGATCTATTGTCACAATACAACTTGAGTGGTCTTTCAATCCCTTCAACTATTTGCAGCCCTGTGACAAAATTTCTCAGCCAAATGCCCTGGTCAGATGCCTCATGAATTGCTACGAATTCTGCTGCCATGGTTGATGAGGCAGTAAGACCTTGCTTGGCACTACGCCAAGAAACTGCTCCACCAGCTAACAGAAAGACATAGCCTGAAGTTGATCTTAAGCTGTCTTGGCATCCCGCAAAATCCGAGTCAGAGTACCCAGTGATCTCTAACTGGTCTGACCTCCTATATGTGAGCATGTAGTTTCTTGTTCTCTTCAAATATCTCATGACCCTCTTGGCTGCTTTCCAATGGTCAAGACCTGGATTGCTTAAATATCTGCCTAAAATCCCTACTATGAACGCTATGTCTGGACGCGTACATACTTGGGCATACATAAGACTCCCTACAGCTGAAGCATAAGGGATCTTTTGCATTTCTTGAATTTCCAAACTTCCCTTAGGGCACTGTTTGAGACTAAACTTGTCTCCCTTAGCAACTGGGGTGTCCCCTGGTTTGCAATCCTGTAACCCAAACCTTTTGAGAACCTTATCGATATAGCTCTTTTGTGACAATCCAAGAATACCTCGAGATCTGTCTCGGTGTATCTGAATTCCTAATACAAAAGAGGCGTCACCAAGATCTTTCATCTCAAAATGCTTTGATAGAAATTTCTTAGTTTCGTGCAACATGCCTATATCGTTAGTGGCAAGCAGTATGTCATCAACATACAAGACCAGGAAAATATGTCTGCTCCCACTGAACTTATGATACACACAATCATCAACTGTATTCATCTCAAAACCAAATGAGAGAATTACTTGATGAAATTTATGGTACCATTGACGAGAAGCTTGTTTTAGCCCATAAATGGATTTTCTTAGTTTGCACACCATATTCTTTGGGTCTCCCAACACAAAGTTTTCTGGCTGCACCATATAGATCGTCTCATCAATGTCGCCATTGAGAAAAGCTGTTTTTACATCCATTTGATGAAGCTCCAAATTAAAGTGAGCAACAAGAGCCATGATTATTCTTAAAGAGTCCTTCGATGAAACCGGAGAGAAAGTCTCTTTATAATCAATCCCTTCCTTTTGAGTATAACCCTTAGCTACAAGACGTGCCTTATATCTCTCCACATTACCATTGGAATCCCGCTTGGTTTTAAAAATCCATTTGCAACCAATGGGTTTCTTTCCTTCAGGTAATGGGATAAGTTCCCAAACTGAATTGTCTTGCATAGACTTGTACTCCTCATTCATTGCTTCGATCCACTTATCTGAACGAGAATCTTGCATGGCTTGATGAAAGTTGACTGGGTCGTCTTCCGTCATGCCAACATTTTCCTCTACCTCATTGATAAATACTACATAATCATCCGAAATAGCATTTTTCCTTTCTCTAGTGGATCTCCGCAATGGAGCTGGCTCTTGAGGCACTTGTTCTTGAGGATCTTGAATTTGATCTGGATTTTGTTCTTCCTGAACAACCAGATCATCTTGAGTTTGTTCAATAATGGGAAAGTCAATTGGTGGAAGAATCAGTTCTGGAATTGTTACCGATTCTTCCTCAAAGACAAAATCTTTAACCTTAATCTTCCCCCCAAACTCAATATCCTCAAAGAACGTTGTCGTTCCCGTCTCAAAAATTGTTCTCAAATTAGGATCATAAAATTTATAGCCCCTTGATTTTTCTGAGTACCCTATAAAATAGCTGCTAATTGTTCGGGGTTCAAATTTCTTTTCATTCGGCCTATAAGGCCTTGCCTCAGCTGGACATCCCCAAACATGAAAGTGCTTCAGGCTAGGCTTACGCCCAATCCAAAGCTCATAAGGTGTTTTAGCCGCTGCCTTAGTTGGTACTCTATTAAGAATGTATGCTGCTGTTTTTAATGCCTCTCCCCAGAGTGACTCTGGCAAGGTGGAATGACAAATCATACTCCTTACCATATCCTTAAGAGTCCTGTTTCGTCTTTCAGCTACACCATTCATGCTGGGTGACCCCGGCATAGTGTATTGTGGGACGATTCCACATTCCTCTAGGTATTTGGCAAATGGTCCCGGACGTTGTTCACCTGAACCGTCATATCTGCCGTAGTATTCACCACCACGATCAGATTTGACCTTTTTAATTCTTTTATTAAGTTGATTCTCAACTTCTGCCTTAAAGGATTTGAACACGTCTATTGATTGGGACTTTTCGTGAATTAGGTAAAGGTAGGCATATCTAGAGTAATCGTCTATGAATGATATAAAATATTGTTGACCATTCCAAGAAGGAGTTGGAAATGGCCCACAGATGTCCGTATGTATCAATTCTAAGACGTCTGTAGCTCTATATGCGCCTAATTTCTTATCTTTAGTCTGTTTTCCTTTAATGCATGCTACACAAACGTTAAAGTCTGTGAAGTCAATGGAATCTAAAATTCCATCTGACACAAGTCGTTCAACTCTATTTTTAGAGATGTGACCTAGACGTTTGTGCCAAAGCACTCCTGAATTGAAATTGTCAATTTTCCGCTTAGTACCACGTGATTCCACATTCAAGGTTTCATTATAGTTAGCCACAGTTTCCAACAAATAAAGATTATCATAACCAGAAAGTAAACCGGTTCCAACAACATTCGAATTTAAAGACAAAGTAAATTCTTTATTCCCGAATGAACAATAATATCCTGATTTGTCCAAATAAGAAATAGAGATCAAATTCCGTCTAAATGACGGTACAACAAAAGTGTCTTCTAAAATCAAATAATGACCGGAACTTAATAATAATCTAAATTTTCCTATGGCTTCAACTTCTACCTTCTTCCCATCTCCTACATAGATGCATCTTTCAGTATCACTAGGCTTTCGGAAGTTCAGGCAACCCTGCATTGAAACACTGATGTTAGTAGTTGCACCAGAGTCTAACCACCAAGTGTTTCCAGGTACTGAAGCTAAATTAACCTCAGAACAGACCAAAGACAGAATCATACCTTTCTTAACACGCCAAGCGTGATATTTGGCACAATCCTTCTTCACGTGTCCAGAACTCCTGCAGAAGAAGCAGTTGTTATCCTTAGTCTGCTTCTTTTGTTCTGGACCCTTAGCAGCAGCTTTGTTCTTGGGCTCCTCAATTCTTTTCCTTTTGCCCTTGTCTTTAGAGATGCTAGTAAAGTGAGCACTTTCAGTCCTATCTTGCTTCAGCCTGTCCTCTTCTTGCACACATAATGAAATGAGCTCATTAAGAGTCCATTTCTCCTTTTGACAATTATAAGTCACCTTAAACTGACTGAATTGCGAAGGAAGAGACAGCAATACTAAATGAATGAGTAAGTCATCTGACAACTCAAGCTTTAGACCTTTAAGCTTAGAAGCAATGTTGGACATCATCATAATGTGCTCTCTTATATTTCCCTTGCCTTGATACTTCATGGAAATTAAATTCTGAAGCAAAGAACTTGTTTCAGCCTTATCACTTTTTTCAAAGCGTTTTTCCATCTCAACAAGGAAATTTTTAGCTGTAACTATCTCATTCGAGACAGCACCTCTAAAGACCTCAGGAATGTCACGCTTTATGATCATAAGACTTATGCGATTTGAGCGATCCCATTTCTCATACTCTAATTTTTCTTCAGAAGAACTAGAGTCCTTAGGAGTAGAGGGTCGATCAATTCTTAATGCAAGGTCTAGATCCATGCAGCCAAGAACAATCAAAATGTTCTCTTTCCATTCCTTAAAATTTGTCCCATTAAGGACAGGAATAGAACTCAAATTTGCAGATATGGAAGCAACCGATGCTGTGGATTAAATAAAGAACGAAACTTAGAAACTCACATTATAAGAAAATAAATCAATAAATAAATAAATACATATGTTCAAATTATGGAATTTAACCCATCTCAAGATACCCAGTGCACCATTGATGTCAAGTCTTTGGACAGTAACACCAACTGCTAGTGGTACTCTTGTTGCAACGATCAAATATTGACAATAAGACATGTCAAACAATAAACCTTCCTTTGGGCCGATTTACTGCTCACATGTATACCAAATAATTGTCACACATTTATCATCGCAGGTGTACCATGTAATTCTGCCAAATATTAACCTTCCTTTGGGCCGGTCAATACCCGCATGAATAAACATATACACAGCCATTTGACATTCTTCACGAGCAATTTAGACAAGAGAGGTCACTTTGGCGACTTCAAGTTTCAATTAACTCATTCAAAAATGTCAAACTTGACTTGAACATATATTTATTATCTCCAAATAAAACAATATTTATAAATAAAAAAAAATTTATATCCAAATAAAACAATATTTAAAAAATAAAAATTATTTTTCACTAGTGAAGAAATAAGCTCAATAACAAAGTGAAGAAATATACTATTACTAATGCACGTTTGCAATAAATCATTCCAATTTCCAACAGAATAAATTGCTGCCAACTGTTAGATATGATCTAGCTTGCTGAAATTTCAAATATTTCAAGTCCATCCCTTAAGATATGACCATTCTTTCCTTTCTGATGTTACTTAATCAGAAAGTTGGCACGTTCGGTGTCCATGATACCCACCATGTTTGCCCCATAGACCGCAATGGCGTGTGTATATGGCAGATTGTTTTCCTTCTGCCGTCAACAACACTGCCATGACAAGGATATGAAAATTGCACCTATAATTGTTTCATCATGTAATCAAGTATCAAGGGCGTTGAGGTACCATTAGATCCATTGACCCCTGATAAGCTTGTTATGACTAGTAGAACGAGTTTAGCATAATTTCTCAAGTGGAAACAGATATAATCATATAACTGTAAGCCACGAGCCCGTGACAAAATAAAGGAAAAAATTAAAAAGAGTGTCAAAAGTAGTGAGCAACCCCTAACTTTTCAAACACGTTAAAAATATGGATTCCATAATATATATATCAAAATTCCCAAATTCCCAAATTACAAACCCTAATTTTTCAAACACGTTAAAAATATGGATTCCATAATATACATATCAAAATTCCCAAATTCCATCTTAAAACAAAGACAATAACCGAATTTCATCATGAATTAAACATGGTAGGCTCTGATACCAATTGTTGAAAAAACCTTAATAACGTTGTGCTCAACAATCCATGTCAATTACATGATGAATAGCCAAAGGCGGAAGCGTACCTGTGGGAATTGCCATTAATGAAGTCCTGAGATGATGATGATAGAGCCAATGGGTTGGGTGATCTTCCTCAGCAAAACACCCTGAAGACCTTGCTC
Organism: Cicer arietinum; assembly: GCF_000331145.2. Classification (NCBI taxonomy): domain Eukaryota; kingdom Viridiplantae; phylum Streptophyta; class Magnoliopsida; order Fabales; family Fabaceae; genus Cicer; species Cicer arietinum. The sequence continues at coordinate 40,961,736 of NC_021164.2, forward strand.
TCTTGATGGGGATAGAGAGAACCAGAGAATTTTCTCCTTTAGGGTTTTGAAACTGAATAGTCTGTTGTGTTTGCCTTGGGGACCATTACCCCTATATATAACTATTATTAGTTATATCCCAAATTGCAGTATTTCCAATTCAGCCCCTCATTAAATTAGAAACTGCCTGGTATCGACACTATTAATTTTCATAACTATTATGCTCTTTAGCCATAAACTATTATATATTATTTGACCCCCAGTTTATTGGCTAATTATATAATGACCCTAACACACTTTATTAATTAATTACATATGTGACCCATAAATCTTACAAGTGAAGCAAAAAGAATGACAAACACAAAAGAGCTTAAGCTTTAAGCAAAAATGATCAGTGCTACATGGTGTTATATCTTTAATAATGAAAGAGTAAAACCAGTAGAATCGCTAACACGAGACCTAGTGAAGCAACAATCAAGTAAAAAGAGCCATGATAAATTGTTCATTGAAACATAGACGTAGATGCAAACAACAAATAGGATTTCAAGGTGTCGACCAAGTCATGCGTGTTACACTCTAAACCCCAAAATAATATATATAATAATTTATACTAGATTTAAAAATAAAATAAAAACAATTTACAACGGATAAATAAAATTTTTTTCCAGTGAAATATAACTTTTGTAACTATTATAGGATATCACCTTTCTCATTGTACATATGAAACACTTTAAACTTAATTTCCCAAATAAAAAGGTACAATCTCATTAAATTAGATTTAACTATAATTTCTTGATTTTATTTTTAAAATTACTACCACTAATAAGGTTTTTCTAATTAAATGAGTAAAATAAAGTTTATAAATCTTATTCTCAGGATCACATATCAGAGCGACTTCTTTCAAACTTAAACTTCAAGACTTTCTAACCTATAATAATTGGGATTTCGCAAACGAAGGGCCAAACCAGTCAAACTCAAACAATAAAGGGAGTGAATTTTGAAATCATGTAATAGTATAAGATAAGTGATAATAACATGCAGATAATTGAATTGGCACAATATCACATCATGACATAACATTCAAAATCTTCAAGAACGTAATATCGTAGGTTAAACCAACTCAATCACAATGAAACAGTAACAAAGATTCAATGTTTTGCATGTCTGATACTCTATACTTCTTCATCATTTCGTACCATTCTACTCTACAGTATTTAGTTAGGAGGCTTCATACTATGCTACCACATGAGTGGTCAGAAAACTCATGAACGACCATGTCTTCATAGATCCCCTCACCCCAACCCAAATAATATATATGCAACAATCACGGTATTCATGTGTTCCACGGTTGCTCCCGACCTTAGGAAATAACCCACTAATCCACTTAGGAATTTTCCACCAGAGATACCCCCAACGTCTATCAATCTTACCTTAAAGTTCGATTGTAGCCCTCCACGATCAGGCTCATTTAGTTGTTTTTCCCTAAAATTATTGGACTTGTCCAATCCTCACTATATGATGACAAAATAATCTTCACTTCAAAAATCCCCAAAATCTTGCTCATACTTATTCGATAATCACAACTGATAACTCTCGGTATAAATTCACACTATTCACCAAAAGTTATGTCTATGCATATATATGTCATACTATAATATCCATTAGAATTTACATCATTATATATATATTTATTAAAACGTAAGAAATCAAGTCTCAACATTTTGTAAGCATCAACCACATTGAACAATCAAGTTCTGTCAATTACAACGTAAGAAATCAAACAATTAGTACATTCACGTAAATTCATACTTTCATTCAAGTAAATAAGAACACTCAAATACACGTCATCCATTCAAAAGCAATTAGTATAGGATTTCACAAAAATCAAAAGAAATGTTAAAAAAAATTAATTCACAATAACTCTATAGGTTTCTAAATCATATTTTAGTCCTCATTATTACCATTCATATATTCCCAATTAATTATTTACTCAATAAGGCTCAACCTTACGTGATAAGTCCCAGATGAATCTCTACGAATTACGATATTTCAACTCATCCCACATTATATAGTATACTCATGATATCAAACATTCTCTCACCTCTTACCTTAATTGGAACTTTTACTAGACATAACAATCTCTACCGCAACAACGAATCCAAATAGCTTAACAAGTTCACATCTCCTTCTTTGTAAGAGTCGCGAGCAATAACCAATAAAGAAAAAAATAAATATGCAATGACATTCCCATAATATATAGCCTAAATAGAGTTAGAACTCTAAAACATAATTTTATGTTTTCAAATTTAAAAATTGAGTACTAACATATTATATAAAATATAATCATTGTAATTCATAATATATAAAATATGTTATTTAAAGTCAAAACATATTATACCTTTTTAATACAAATATAATCATTGTAATTCATTGTCTAATAAATATGAATAAAATATTTACACTAACATACACAATAAATATCAATTAAAATTTATTAAAGTTTATTGAATGTTAAGTTAAATCTATAAAATAAAAATAAAGAACACTAAAAGTCATAACAATTGACGATATTAATTTTTGGAAAAAGCACCCATAAATTCATGTGCATGTTTGAATGCCCACATAGATGAAGAAAAAAACAAGGTATTGCATAAACTCATATATTAATATAAAAACAATACATATTGGTCAACCATTTTTCTATTTTCACAATTAAAATTAATGGTTGATTTTGTTTTGTATTTGTTAATTAATGTCGGTGGTGTGCTAACAAAATTTCATAGAAAAATTTATAAATTAATTAATTATAAATAC
>NC_021164.2:40964820-40970016 GCF_000331145.2 Cicer arietinum
ATCCATTCAAAAGCAATTAGTATAGGATTTCACAAAAATCAAAAGAAATGTTAAAAAAAATTAATTCACAATAACTCTATAGGTTTCTAAATCATATTTTAGTCCTCATTATTACCATTCATATATTCCCAATTAATTATTTACTCAATAAGGCTCAACCTTACGTGATAAGTCCCAGATGAATCTCTACGAATTACGATATTTCAACTCATCCCACATTATATAGTATACTCATGATATCAAACATTCTCTCACCTCTTACCTTAATTGGAACTTTTACTAGACATAACAATCTCTACCGCAACAACGAATCCAAATAGCTTAACAAGTTCACATCTCCTTCTTTGTAAGAGTCGCGAGCAATAACCAATAAAGAAATAAAAACAATACATATTGGTCAACCATTTTTCTATTTTCACAATTAAAATTAATGGTTGATTTTGTTTTGTATTTGTTAATTAATGTCGGTGCTGTGCTAACAAAATTTCATAGAAAAATTTATAAATTAATTAATTATAAATACGAAAGTATTATAATAATTCAATCTTTTACTATTTATACAACAACCTCATTTTAACAATATTGTGTCATTTTATTAAAATATTGTCACATCAACAAAAATCTCATGTGGCTCATCTAAAAGTACTATTTCATCATCTCTCTTCCATCCTCCTTATTATTCTACTTCCAATTTGCTTTAATTTATGGTTTTAATTTCAATTAAAATATTGGTCCTTGTAAACTCTTCTGAAGTTTTAATTTAAATTTATATGCTTTTGTTTATTTGGAAAATGGAAGACACTGGCACATGTACTTTGGTCTCAATTTTTCTATTATAATTTTTGTTAGATTGATCGTCGAAAATTTTGTAATTGCTTGCATCTAATATTTGGTTCTTGGTATGTTTATTTTACGTGCTTCTAGTAAAGAAAAAATATGTGGGAATTTTTTATATTTTTTAATGTTACATCTTTGAGTTTTAATTCTATTTATAACTATAATATATTATGATATATTTATGGTCAACTCTTGTGTGTGTAGACATTTGGTGCAAATACATCAATGTATTTTACCAAATTGTAGTTATATTTTATTACCAAGTATGTTATGTGTCATCCAATATATTTTTCAAATATATGGAATAAATATGTTTTTAAGAGATAAGTTATGGAATATTATATGATGACTACAATACTATCTTTCTCACCTCATCTTTAGAAAGTCAAATAGGGTAGTATTTACCTCTCTAAGTGTAGCAGATAATTATGTAACTTTGCTCGGATGATAAATAATAAATACTTAATGTCTATATATCCTACTATTTTGTTTCTACAATTGTTTTCAAAACCCCACTTTTTCAACTCAAAAGGAAATCTCATTGCAGCCCAATTATTTTCAAAGAAGTAGATAAAGTTGAATAATTTTTCTTTTGCACAAATAATTTTTGAACATGTGGTATTTTATAACATATACTACCTATTTGGTCATTTTACTCAAAATCTTTATTGTTGTTAGAGTATTGTTTTTGCAAGCATATTTTATCTCGTCTACGACATGAAAGTATAATGGCTTCTCAAAAGACAAAATTGTCCATATTCAGCTTTATAGTAGTGTTGTGTCTTCAGGGATTTAGAACCATGTCTTATTTAATAAGTAAAAGAATAATGCTTAATTATTTAGATTCAAAAATTATTTGTTATTTTTTCTTTTTAAGATATTTTATGTTGTCAATTTTTTTAAAATACTACCTACTTCAAGTTTTTACATTTGTTTTACTTCTATTCAACCGTACATACATGGGTTCTTTGTGAAAGTTTTCAAGTCAGGTTGAATAGAAGTATCATACTTACATCATTGGAATTTAGATTTATCATTTCTTTGATAGGGTAAAATGAAATAATTACTAAATGACAAAATTGTATACCAATTTTTCGAACAATATTTCGACTATAGATTTAGATGTGTTCTTCCACTTTTTCTTATAATACTTTTCTATTAAGAGAGCAACTAGAGTTAATAAAAATAATATTTTCCAATGAATTAGTAAACTTGGTTTGCAAAGGTATCATAGCATAGTATGGTCCAAATAAATGAGTCTTGCAGATTTCAAAAACAAAGAACTTGCACATATCACTTTATTTAATTTAATTTATTTATTTATTTTTGACACGCTTGTTTATGTTATTTCATAGTTCTTGTTATTAATATTTCTTAATACTACATACAATATTATTATTAACGTACTTTTTTTAGCATATCAAATTGAGTTTAAATAAATAGTTAAATTTAAATGTCTGATAAGTAAGCAATTAGTGTTGATTAACGAAACCACAATTTCTGCTAATTACCGTGTGAATAATTGTCGGTAAGGACAAAATAAAACAACATATATTATTCCCTTGCAATGTTTAGTATATACCCTCTCCTCAAGATAAACAGTATGTACCCTATGACACCCTAAACCTAAAATTAATATTAACTTTTTATTTTAAATTTAAATTTAAAATAATGAAATTCTTCAAATAAATACATATATAAACTTTAAAACATTTTTTTTAAGGTAAAGAGTATCACGTAATCTTGAACATGTCACATTAATCCAAAATTTCCATCAAATTTAACAACTTGAAGTCATTACAGTAGTCAACAAAATCCTTTTTGAAGCACACGCACATAAGTTTAATGATAAATGTAAATATAGTCCCAACTCGATGTCACTATCAGAGTGGGAATTCCCAAAAATAAAATACGTTCAAAAATAACGTCAACAAAAAGGTAGATAATAAAAGTCTTCAAGATAAGACAACTTCCTATACTTCGAGTGTGTGATTCTTCACCTGTAGCTTGTAGCTTGTCTGCGTCCATTGCAAACGCCAAACACAAACAACGAAGGGTGAGTATCGAAATTATGTAACCGTATAAGATAAACGAGGAGAACACACAATTAGTCAAATTAATACAAACAGGAGAAAAACTCAAGATCGTAATATCAAAGGTTAATCTAAATCAATCACAATAGAGCAGTCGCAAGGATGAAATGTTATGCATGTCTTATACTCTATACTTTCTTCATAATTTGGTATCATTCTACTCTGAAGTACTTGGTTAGGAGGCCTGATACTATGCCACTACAAGAGTGGATGGACAATTCATGAATGGCCAAGTCCTCATAGATCCCCTCAACTCAACCCGAGACACATATACGCGACGGTCGGGGTACTCTTGTGTTGCACGGTAGCTCCTGGCCTTAGGGAATAACCCACTAATCCACTTAGGAATTCCCCACTAGAGGTACCCCCAAGGTCTATCAGTCATACCTTACAGTTCGACTGTAGCCCTCCACGATCAGGCTCATTCAGTTTTACTTCCCTGAATCACTAGGTTTGTCAAACCCTCCCTATATGATAACAAAATAATCCTAACTCCAAAATCTATAACACATATCTCAGACTTACTGATCATCACAACTCAATACGTTTCAGTTTGACTTCACAATATTCATGATTATATATCTATAACATTCAATCACAATAAAATCCAAATATTTGATTTACACTACTCACCATGCACAATCAGTTTCATCAATCACATAGTAAGAAATCAATTAAGTGGCACATTCAAGTAATATCACAATGTCAATCAGGTAATAAGAACACTGAAGTACATATCATTCATACAATAATAATTAGTATCGGTCTCATAAAATCAAATAACACGCAATCTTAATATAAATTAATTACAGCAATTCTATAGGTTTCTAAATTATCTTTTAGTCCTCACTATTACCATATATATATTATTAATTAATTATTATTACTTAATAGGACTCAACTGTATGTAGTAAGCCCCAAATGAACATATGGGAATTTCAGTATTCCCGTTCACCTCACGTTATTTTATACTCATAAAATCGAACCTCATCTCACCCCTTACCTTAGCTGAAGATTTTTCCCAACAAAGCCAATCCACTGATTTAATGTTTTGCGTCTTCGCCAACCACCTCTCTAACAGTCCACGAAAGAAAATAAATCAACACAATAACCAATACAAATTAATTACTTGCTCTAACAGATATATAAATTATTTATTAAAATTAATTAAATAAATTATCTGCTACTTATAATATAACTAAAAATAAATTTAATATCATCAAACATACATATTAGGATACCAACATAAAACAAATGTCCAATTTTAATTAAAATAAAACAGAATCACATATTTAAATAAATAAATATGACATATATCTATAGTTCGAGTGTTAAAATAGGTAAGCAATAAATCCTACGTAATGAAATTAATAGTGTTTACATTTATTTATATTGATGAGTATTGTAACAAGTTTTAATTATAACTAAAATAAAAATGGAGTATTTTAGATGTAAAACGTTTGTCGAATATTTGCTCAACATTAATATACTTCAATCATATAAACTCTATCATTGCACAAAAATAAAAATAAAAATAACACATACTCAATATTACTATAATCCGTATAAAGGAATATAAAAGTATAATATTAGAATATTTAAGTATATAATTTGATAATATAAATAATAATTTTATATATATATCGAAGTTGGACAACATCCAAACAGTACGATAATAATATTATTTACATACAATTGTTCATTTTATTGTTACAAACATGCATTGTAAGGTTTTGCAAAAACTAATAAACAACTTTCATTAATTAGTATTCCAAAAAAAAAACACAATTAATAAGCAGATTTATCATTACAAAAAAAAAATTAAAATAAAAAGAACACATGCCCTGTATTGATGTAATTTGATGAAATTGGGAAAGTATATTAAATTAATGGAATTAGGAACATAGGCTCTCTTCTTTTTATTCAAACCAAATTGTATCAATTTGATGGGATTAAGACCAATATAACTGCTCTAGTGTACTTCTATATGGTTGTATTGTTGTTAGAAACCAAGGCTGAATGGTTGTATTGTTGTTAGAACCAAGAAAGAAATAGAGTAGCTGGAACTAAGGTTGCAATAAGGCAGCTGCTATGTTACACTAGGTTCTTTCTATTCTAATCTATCACCAGATGTTGTGGTTTATATATGGCATATGGATAACAAATGTTCCATTATCATTATTATTATTATTATTATTATTATTATTATTATTATTATTATTATTATTATTATTATTATTATTATTATTATTATTATTATTATTAT
>NC_021164.2:40970242-40970950 GCF_000331145.2 Cicer arietinum
CATATAAATCAAATATATAATAAAATATATATGATCATATAATAATTAAAAACATAAGGAAAATTTGCACAATATTAATACAAATTAGTCAAGTCCTAGATTGAATATTGACCCTGAACATGGAAAGAAATTATATGCAATCAGCACTCATTTTGATTCAAGCCTCTCAAATTTGTATATCGATAAATATAGCAGAATAATAATTTCAATACCCAAGTGTTAATCCGACCATAATCTTTAGAGTTTTTGACAAATTCATAGAGTTTCTGACAAATTCATAAAATGAAGATTTAATAAAAAAATAATAATACGACAGAAAATTTGTATAGATAGCAAAATATACGAACCGTATAAAAGTTAAGTAGTTTCTACGAGAATTTCTTTTCTTTATGTTGAGACCGTTTTCTAAGGATTGTGCGTGAGATGTATGTGGTTTTGCTAATTGGCGGCACTTCTAATTAGATTAGAGAATAGTATCACGAATTCAGAATTAATTTAGGTCCATTAATTCCATTTACGGCAAATTCAATTTATTACTTAGACTAGTAAAAGAAATTATTAGGCTATTATATGGAGCATTAAATTTATGAACAGTATCATCATCATTATTATATTTGATAAATAATTAATATAGTTATTTTATATTTATACTTAAATAAAAATAAATTTAAATAATAAAGATTTAGATAACAACACTACTAAAATATG
>NC_021164.2:40971109-40974926 GCF_000331145.2 Cicer arietinum
CACTACAAGAAACACATGTATAAGAAAATATCACTAATTTATAATAATAATAATAATAATAATAATAATAATAATAATAATAATAATAATAAATTAATGTATAACAATAAATTAGGGTGTTACATACCCTAATTATATATCATGAAACGCACTACAACTTAAATCTTGTTTTACATCACAGAGTCTAATTTAGTTTCACATATACAGAGTTTAGTTCATTTTAATTATAATATAAATATTAGTATATGTATTCATGACATATATATATTTATATATATGCCTATTTGAAGATCAAAACTATGTGTATATGTATATAAACATGTTTACTTAATTCCTTTTATCCTATTTAGGTATATATATATAAACACGTTTAATTAGTTCCTTTTATCTTGTTTAGTTATACACATAAACACGCTATATTTAGCCCCTTTTTAATCCTATTTAGTTATACATGATATATATTAAGTTCCCTTTACCCTATTTAATTTTAAACAAAATCTGACTATAGTAATTTGTATGTTTTAACCATATTAAATATTTTTTTGGGTTGTAGTACAAATAGTAGATTATTTATTTATTTATTTATTTACTTATTTAATTATTTATTTGGATAATTTATTTATTTATTTATTTATTTATTTATTTATTTACTTATTTATTTTATTTATTTTTTATTTATTTAGATTTATTAATTTTATTATTTACTTATTTTTTTATTCATTTATTTATAGTAAGTAATTATTTGTATTTGGTGGTTTTGTGGCTATAACTCTCTCGTGGATTATTAGAGACGACGACCGACAAAGAGAGAAACCGTTAGCATATCAGATTCATTGGACGAAATCTTCAGTCGAGGTAAGGGGTGAGAGCACGTTCGACTTTATGAGTAAAAAATAATGTGGGATGAACGGGAATACCGAAATTCCCAGATATTGATCCGGGGATTACTACGTACGGTTGAACCCTATTGAGTAATAATAATTAATTAACAATATATGAATGGTAATAGTGAGGACTAAAATATAATTTCAAAACCAATAGAAGTATTGTGAATTAATTTATATTAAGATTGCGTGTTATTTGATTTATGAAACCTATACTAATTGTTATTGTATGAATGATATGTATTTGAGTGTTCTTGTCTACTTGATTGAAATTCTGATGTTACTTGAAAGTGCACCTAATTGATTCCTTATTATGTGATTGATGAGATTGTACTGTGTATTGTGAGTAGTGTAAATCAAATATTGGGATTTTATGTGATTGATTGATATAACTATATATGATGATGAATATTGTGAAGTCAAACTGAAACTTATTGAGTTGTGATGATCTAGTAAGTCTGAGATATGTGTTGTAGATTTTGGAGTTAGGATTATTTTGTCATCATAAAGGGAGGGTTTGACAAACTTAGTGATTCAGGGAAGTACAACTGAATGAGCCTGATCGTGGAGGGCTACAGTCAAACTGTAAGGTAAGACTGATAGACCTTGGGGGTACCTCTAGTGGGTAATTCCTATGTGGATTAGTGGGTTATTCCCTAAGTTCGGGAGCTACCGTGCAACACAAGAGTACCCCAACCGTCGCGTATATGTGTCTCGGGTTGAGGTGAGGGGATCTATGAGGACTTGGCCATTCATGAATTGTTCGTCCGCTCTTGTATTGGCATAGTATCAGGTCTGCTACCCAAGTACTTCAGAGTAGAATGGTACCAAATGATGAAGAAGTATAGAGTATAGGACATGCATAACATTTCATCCTTGTTGTTGCTTTATTCTGATTGATTTAGATTAACCTTTGATATTATGATCTTGAGTGTTTCTCCTGTTTGTGCTTATTTGACTAATTGTGTGTTCTCCTCGTTTATCTTATATTATTACATAATTTTGATACTCGCCCCTCGTTGTTTGTGTTTGGCGTTTGCGATGGACACAGACGAGTTGCAAGCTGCAGGTGATGATTTGTACCGTCAGAATGGCGGAAGCCATCTTATCTTGAAGACTTTTATTATATGTTTTTTTTTTTGTTAACGTCTTTTAGTTTGGGAATTCCCGCTCTGATAGTGACAGCGGGTTGCGACTACATTTACATTTATCATTAAACTTATGTACGCGTGCTTCAAAAATGATTTTGTTTACTACTGTTATGATTTCGAGTTGTTAAGTTTGTACAAAATTTTGGATTAATGTGACATGTTCATGATTACGTGATACTCCTTACCTTTAAAAATAAAAATGTTTGAAACTTTATTTATTTATTTATTTTGAATTTCATTATTTTAAAAATAAAAAGTTGATATTAATTTGGGGTTTAGGGTGTCACATTAGTGGTATCAGAGCAGGTCTGTCCAATCAAACTGTGGGTCATATGTTCATTGTACTTACATACTTACTTCGTTAATTGATGATTTGTTTTGTTTTTTTTTTTTTTTACTATTACTATGCAATGACTTTGTTCTAAGAGTGCAATTTGTTGTGCTTTTGTTGTGCAAATGTATTTTTGGGTATTTCATGTGGATTATTTTTGCCTCTATGTTTGCATTTTGTTTAATGGTAGCTTACCAATTTTAGATTGGTTGAAATCATTGATTGATGGAACAATGGTGTTGCGATAAGAAACGTCGAAGCCATTGTTAGTCAAGTTTTACTTGTTTTAATTTTTGTAAGAGTAGCTATCTTTCCTCGTGTTGATTAACTTATAAGAGTATTAATTGTTATGATGGGGATGTTCATTGTTTTCAATGTCTTGTTGTGTTGACTTTAGGTTAAAATTCTTAGGAAGATATTAAAGTTAAGTTTTTTTTTTTAAATATATATGTTGGGTTATTTTCATAAGTAGTCGAAATAAGAAGTGCAAGGCATAAATGATCCTCATAAAAAAAATTATACAGTGAATAGTTGAGGTGCTTAATGGATTGTGCATAAGGTTCTTAGTTTGTTTTGACTCGAGAAGTTTAGGAAGATTTAAGTTGTGATCTCAAAAGTATTTGGTAGTCGACATTGAATGGATAATAAATACTTACAAGGATATTTGAGTATTGCAAAGAAGTTAAGATTGATAAGTGGTTGATAGATGTGTTATAGGAATGTTTCTTTTTGGAGTTTATTTATAGAAATGAGATTTTAGTAGGGTCGTAGACGTAAGATTGTCATGATATTTTATACTTCATGAGTGTTATGTATATTTACCTATGTGTAATCTTATCTCTAAAAACTTAGACTTGTCCTATTTTATTATTGTTGATCTTGGTGAAGCTTGTGATGTGTTCAAGTGTAAAGCATGTAATTGTGTAATATGTTAGATAAATAGATACCCTTAAATTAAGATTAGTGGAAGGAACATGAACTAATAACTTTTACCTTAAAGGTTTATGAGTATGGTCCTTGTTGAGTCCAACGAAAGAAAAAAGGGGAAGGACATATAGTGTTGATTCTTAGGACCCCAAACTAATATCAATCATATTGGTAAGAAATTCTTTATTTGAAGAAATTATGAACTTGATTCTTAGCTTGTAAGAGAGTCGTACCCAAGAAAATTACATTGAGTGTTGTTGATCGACTGGAAAAACAAAAATTGATATTTGTGATCATTCAATTTTAGGTAGACTCATGTTTTATTTTTCTGATTTGTGAATTAATTTTGCTAGAAATTGTAAAGGTATTTGGTTATATTGAATAGGACGCTAAAGCTTAAGTTAGGATGTTTTTTGGAATCTCAAATTGTTAAGGGAGCTAAGTAAGAAGATTAATAGTTATGATGCATGGAGTGAAAATAAACTCTGAAGATGAAATTTATTTAATGGATCAATATTTTTTTT
>NC_021164.2:40975436-40995452 GCF_000331145.2 Cicer arietinum
TCATATTATATTTAAATAAATATATGAAATTATGAATTGCTGAACTGTTTACAATTTATGTGATAAAATACTTTTACTTTTTCTAATCATTATTTGACTCATAATAGTTTTATAATTTCAAGAGACAATTATTATATAAATGTTTGTGTGGTTATGCATATCAACTTGTGTATTACCTTATCATTAGCAAGTAACATTGATCACATTTTAGTTTTATTGATTTAATTTCATTGTTTTGTGATAGAGTTTAAGGTAAATAGTCACGAGACCTTAAAGGTTAACCTTGATTAGTTTATTTCATTCTTATTTTAGTGACCATATCAAACCTTAGATAATAGATAATGTGCAATTTTAAGAATATAATCGTCGAACTTTGAAAGATATGAACAATATATGTAAATGGAGTTTGAGATAAATGGTACTTGTAGCTGTTGTCTGAAAAGACTAGAGCATTGTCAATATGAAGTTGACGTATGGGGGATTTAGATTCGGTAAGAGTTGGACTAACCTCTGATTTGACCATGTAGGATTATAGAAGTGCGAGTGTATGTAATCGTGTACGGTATAGGTTGTTAAAAGTAGATGAGGTGGTTGAAGAATATGAGTTTATGGGTTATAGTTGGATAGAGTATATGAGGAGTGAATTCTTGTTTAATAGTGATAAATGTGATGTTCATAATCATATTTTATAGTAATCCTAGAATAGTATATTTTAGCATTGACAATAAGTAGTGTATGATTACATTTTGAAGTGTTTAGTGAGTTAGTCTTTCAAATACTAGTTAGTTTAAGATATTAACCTTGATAAGAATTATATAAAGATCTTGGTATATATATTTCTTGTATTCCATATAATTTTAGAAATCCTAAAAACACATGGAGATGTTAAGTTAGATGATAGTGGTCATGGTTTTTCCAAAATTTCGAGGATGAAATTCTTTTAAGAATGGTAGAATTGTAACACCCTATTGTTATACCTTAATTTATTATTATTATAAAGTAGTGATATTTTATTATACATGTGTTTCTTGTGGTATAATAATTTTTGTACGTGTCTTTTTGTTGTCTCTATAGTTATGTAAATAAAAGTTAGTGATCATTGTTATTAAATCTATTATTTTATTTAAAAATAATAATAATATTAGTAGTAGTAGTAATAATAATAATAATAATAATAATAATAATAATAATAATAATAATAATAATAATAATAATAATAATATATAGTAGGTTTGGATTGCTATTATCTTAGGCCTCATATTTTAGTAGCTTTGTTATCTAAATCATTATTATTCGAATTTATTTTTATGAAATATAAATATAAAAATAACTATATTATTTATGTATAAAATATAATAATGATGATGATATCGTGCCATAAATATCCGTATAATAGCCAATAATATCTATTAATAGCATAAGTTATAAATTGAATTCACCATAAACGGAATTAATGGACCTAAGTTAATTCTGATTTCGTTATATATATAACACCCTAAATATTTAATTAATAGATAATAGTAAATTATAATAAATTATATTATATGTGTATTCTATGTGGTGTGATAATTTCCTACGCATTTTTTTAATCTTGATAATTTTTAGTGTTATCTTAATATTTATCTAAACTATTAGTAATAAAAATATTTTGGTTTAGTTTTCCTTAAAACCAAATAAAATATTAATAATGATAATGAACCTAGTACCTTTCTTATTTCCTATTCAGACAAACTTAGCGAGGCATTTAGCTAGCCTGATAGGCTTATTTGCTAACCTAGTAGCTTCTATATGTATATACCATCTCCTCAAGATAAACATTATGTACCCTAATTATATATCATCAAACACACTACAACTTAAAATTTGTTTTACATCATAAAGTCTAATTTAGTTTCACATCAAAAGAGTTGAGTTCATTTTAATTATAATATAATATTAAGTACCCTTTATCCTATTTAATTTTAGACAAAATCTGATTATAGTAATTTTTATGTTTTAACCACATTAAATATATTTTTGGGTTGTAGTACAAATAGTAGATTATTTATTTATTTATTTACTTATTTATTTATTTACTTATTTATTTACTTATTTATTTATTTAGATAATTTATTTTTTTTTATTTATTTGGATAATTTATTTATTTACTTATTTATTTATTTATAGTAAATAATTATATGTATTTGGTGGTTGTGTGGCTATAACTCTCTCACGGATTATTAGAGACAATGACCGACAAAGAGAGGAACCATTAGCATATTAGATTCATTGGACGAAATCTTCAGTTGAGGTATGGGGTGAGAGAAGGTTCCACTTTTTGAGTATAAAATAACGTGGGATGAACGAGAATACCGAAATTCCCAAATATTCATCTGGAGATTACTACGTATGGTTGAGCCCTATTGAGTAATAATAATTAATTAATAATATATAAATGGTGATAGTGAGGACTAAAATATAATTTAGAAACCAATAGAATTGTTGCGAATTAATTTATTTTAAGATTGCGTGTTATTTGATTTATGAAACATATAGTAATTGTTATTGTATGAATGATATGTATTTGAGTGTTCTTGTCTACTTGACGGAAATTCTGATGTTACTTGAAAGTGCACCTAATTGATTCCTTATTATGTGATTGATGAGACTGGGCTGTGTATCGTGAGTAGTGTAAATCAAATATTGGGATTTTATGTGATTGATTGATATAATTATATATAATGATGAATATTGTTGTAAGACCCATAATTTTAAAGTACACTTTATGTATTTATTGTGTTTTGGATTTTGGCCCGGAGGCTTTTTAGCCAAAGTTAATATTATTATGGTGTGTATAGGATCAAAAAGTTATTTTGACCCCGTTTAGAATTACTCGTCGATAAATAAATTTAAATTAAGTGCGGTAAATCCTTTTCGGAGAATTTAATGCGTTACGGGTAAAAAGGGTGATTTAACAAATATCTAGATATTTTGAGATATTTGTTAAGTTATATTTAATATATATATATATATATGTGGGTTTGCGTGGAGAGAATAGAAAGAAAGGAAATAGAAAGGAAGGAAAAACAAAGAAAGGAAAAAGGAAGGAAGGAAAACTGATTTTTCCATCTTCTTCCTCTTCACCCGCGGCCAAATTCCCTCTTTCTCCCGTTTTCATTTTCGTCGCTTTCCTTTCTTCAAAACTAGTAACCCAAGGTTGGGTGAGAGTTAGGACAAGGATTTCGGGGAATCTCTTAATGTCTCGGTTACTTAATATTTTGTTTTAAAGAAAAATCGTTTAAGTTAACTGGGCGTTAAGAATGGGGAATCTCTTAATGTCTCGGTTACTTAATATTTTGTTTTGAAAATCGTTTAAGTTAACTGGGCGTTAAGAATGGGGAATCTCTTAATGTCTCGGTTACTTAATATTTTGTTTTAAAGAAAAATCGTTTAAGTTAACTGGGCGTTAAGAATGGGGAATCTCTTAATGTCTCGTTTACTTAATGTGCGTTTGTTTGTGAAAAATCGTTTAAGTTAACTGGGCGTTAAGAATGGGGAATCTCTTAATGTCTCGGTTACTTAATATTTTGTTTTAAAGAAAAATCGTTTAAGTTAACTGGGCGTTAAGAATGGGGAATCTCTTAATGTCTCGGTTACTTAATATTTTGTTTTGAAAACCGTTTAAGTTAACTGGACGTTAAGGAGGGGGAATCTCTTAATGTCTCGGTTACTTAATATTTTGTTTTGAAAATCGTTTAAGTTAACTGGGCGTTAAGAATGGGGAATCTCTTAATGTCTCGGTTACTTAATATTTTGTTTTGAAAATCGTTTAAGTTAACTGGGCGTTAAGAATGGGGAATCTCTTAATGTCTCGGTTACTTAATATTTTGTTTTGAAAACCGTTTAAGTTAACTGGACGTTAAGGAGGGGGAATCTCTTAATGTCTCGGTTACTTATTATTTTGTTTGGAAAATTGTTTAAGTTAACTGGGCGTTGAGAATGGGGAATCTCTTAATGTCTCGGTTACTTAATATTTTGTTTTGAAAATCGTTTAAGTTAACTGGGCGTTAAGAATGGGGAATCTCTTAATGTCTCGGTTACTTAATATTTTGTTTTGAAAATCGTTTAAGTTAACTGGGCGTTAAGAATGGGGAATCTCTTAATGTCTCGGTTACTTAATGTTCGTTTTTGAAAATCGTTTCAGTAAATGAGTATTAAGAATGGGGAATCTCTTAATGACTTATTTACTGAATGTTTTGTCTTGAAAATCGTTAAGTTAAATGAGAATTAAGAATGGGGAATCTCTTAATGTCTTGTTTACTCGTGTATGTTTTGGTAAGTTGTGCTGACCCGGGATAGGTGGCACCTCGGTAAACGGTACGGACCCGTGATAGGTAGTACGTTTACGACTTACGTTCCTGCGGGAATTGCGTTTGTCCGTGAGAGACTGCGCAGGGGTTTGTCCGTGAGAGACTACGCCCTGGTTTAAGTTAGATGAGAATTAAGAATGGGGAATCTCTTAATGTCTTGTTTACTCGTGTATGTTTTGGTAAGTTGTGCTGACCCGGGATAGGTGGCACCTCGGTAAACGGTACGGACCCGTGATAGGTAGTACGTTTACGACTTACGTTCCTGCGGGAATTGCGTTTGTCCGTGAGAGACTGCGCAGGGGTTTGTCCGTGAGAGACTACGCCCTGGTTTAAGTTAGATGAGAATTAAGAATGGGGAATCTCTTAATGTCTCGTTTACTCGTGTATGTTTTGGTAAGTTGTGCTGACCCGGGATAGGTGGCACCTCGGTAAACGGTACGGACCCGTGATAGGTAGTACGTTTACGACTTACGTTCCTGAGGGAATTGTGTTTGTCCGCGAGAGACTACACCCTGTTGATTTGTGAACTGTTGGTTCATTTTGTTTGTGTAGTAATGTGTTATAAATGCTAAGTGTTATGTTTTGGAATTTGGTGATAACATGTTTGATTGCAATACCATTTCGAAATCCATGATGTCGTAGTAATTGTGTTATCAGTGTTAAGTGTTAAGAATTGGGATTATGCATGAATGTGATTGAGTTAGTGTATGAATTCTTGAAAGAATATACAGGGAAATCGATTTCCCAATCAATTTGATAGGTTAACAGGGACTTGGCTAAAGTAACAAAATCGATTGGCCAATCGATTTTGTAATCAGTTTTTCGAAAAACATTTACGAAATCGATTGCCCAATCGATTGGGCCTAAGTCAGGGACTCATCCATATTCGACCAAATCGATTTGGAAATCGATTGGCTTAAAAATCTAGGGCTCAGTACTCACTCAATCGATTTCCCAATCGATTGAATTAAGCCCAGGATTCTGTCTTCATCAAAATCCTTCACCCCAATCGATTGCCTAATCGATTGGCTCAGTGAAAATCCTCAGTTTTAGTTGTATGATTGTTTGCTCATGAAACTATCCATGTCTTGATTTGTTATGTTATAATTAGGGGATTGAGAACCTCATTTTACTTTCATTTTAACTGGCAAAGTATTGTATGAACTTTTCGCATATTGAAAATCCTGCTAAGGTGCATGCTTAGTTGAAAAGTTATTTTTAGCATTTAAAACTTAAATGTTATGTGTTAACTGTTATTTTCGGTTGGTGACCTTTACAATTATTGTGGAAATCTGGGCTTTGCCCTCAGATGAGAGTCAGGACGATCCTACCGGTTCGTACCCTATGGACGGAAATGGAGATGGAAACGCTTGACTGCAGCTACATTAGGAGGATCTCACGGGGCGCGTGGAGATTAGTCAGGGTGTTTAGTTGTGTTGTAAAATGATCAGATTAGGTTGACATAGAGAAATCTGGGCTTTGCCCTCAGATGAGAGTCAGGACGATCCTACCGGTTCGTACCCTATGGACGGAAATGGAGATGGAAACGCTTGACTGCAGCTACATTAGGAGGATCTCACGGGGCGCGTGGAGATTAGTCAGGGTGTTTAGTTGTGTTGTAAAATGATCAGATTAGGTTGACATAGAGGGATCAGATGTCTTTCTTTTGTATTGCATTTACATTAAAATGGAAGACTGTACCTATACTAATATTGTCAGCTTGGCATGTTATTTTCGATGGGTTACATGTACCATTTGTTGTTGGGTAAATGGTTTGGATTTATAATTGGAGTAACTTTCCCGCTGCTTGTAAATTATAATGACTCAATTATTTATCCAAAGGCATTTCTTTATTTATTTCTCTGCTTTATTTTAAATTCTTTTGAAAAAAAAATATACCCTCGCTTTGAAAAACGGGGTGTTACAATTGTGAAGTCAAACTGAAACTTATTGAGTTGTGATGATCGAGTAAGTCTGGATTATGTGTTGTAGATTTTGGAGTAAGGATTATTTTGTCATCAGATAGGGAGGGTTTGACAAACCTATTGATTTAGGGAAGTACAACTGAATGAGCCTGATCGTGGAGGGCTACAGTCAAACAGTAAGGTAAGATTGATAGACCTTGGGGGTACCTCTAGTGGGGAATTCCTATGTGGATTAAGGGGTTATTCCCTAAGGTCGGGAGCTATAATGCAACACAAGAGTACCCCGACCATCGCGTATATGTGTCTCGGGTTGAGTTGAGGGGATATATGAGGACTTGGCCATTCATGAATTGTTCATCCACTCTTGTAGTGGCATAGTATGAGGCCTCCTAACCAAATACTTCAGAGTAGAATGGTACCAAATGATGAAAAAGTATAGAGTATAGGACATGCATAACATTTCATCCTTGTGGTTGTTTTATTGTGATTGATTTAGATTAACCTTTGATATTATGATCTTGAGAGTTTCTCCTATTTGTGGTTATTTGACCAATTGTGTGTTCTCCTTGTTTATCTTATACTATTAGATAATTTCTATACTCACCTCTCATTGTTTGTGTTTAGCGTTTGCAATGGACGAATACGAGTTACAAACTGCAAGTGATGACTTGTACCATCAGAATGGCGAAAGCCATCTTGTCTTGAAGACTTTTATTATATGTTTTTTTGTTAACTTCTTTTAGTTTGGGATTTCCCGCTCTGATAGTGACAGCGGGTTGGGACTACATTTACATTTATCATTAAACTTATGTACGCGTGCTTCAAAAATGATTTTGTTTACTACTGTTACGATTTCTGGTTGTTAAGTTAGACCAAAATTTTGGATTAATGTGACATGTTCATGATTACGTGATACTCCTTACCTTTAAAAATAAAAATGTTTAAAAGTTTATTTATTTATTTTTTTATAATTTCATTATTTTAAAAATAAAATTTAAAATAACAAGTTAATTTTAATTTGGAGTTTAGGGTGTCACATTTGGAAAGTCAAATAGGATAACACTTACTTCTCTATGTGTACAGTTAAATCTATAACTTTCTTTGGTTAAAGAATAATAAATACTTAATGTCTATTTATCCCACTTTTTTGTTTCTACAATTGTTTTCTGAATCCCGCTTTATCAAACTCAAAAGAACATCTCTTTGCAGCCAAATTATTTTCAAAGAATTAGATAGAGTCGAGAGAATTCTTTTTTGCACAAATACTTTTTGAAAAAGTGATATTTTGTATCATATGCTATATTTGCTCATTTTCTCAAAATCTTGACTATTGTTAGAGTATAGTTTTTACACGACAACACAAGCGAAAAAAAGCATAGTTAATCTGATTTTACAGTAGATTATTACATATTTTAATATTTCTTAAAATACTTTTATGATTATTAATACTAACTATAATTTATGGGTTTTATTTGTAGGATGGGTTTATTTAATTAATCTGATTTTACACTATTGGTTTATTTTTAGCAATAAGTATTTCTTTAAAATAATATCGTAGTTAGAAATGTAAATTTTAATAGATTACTGAATAACATTAATTTTGATAGATATTTTGTTCATCAAATAGACTATTAATGATTAATAATTAACATACTATTAACTTTATATTTATTGCTATATTTTATGGTGTAGATATTTTTTTACATAATACTCTTTTTATTTTAGTGGAGTTACCATCTAAGAAATTTTCACAACGAAGTAAAAATTGAATATTGAATATCTTTATTAAAAAATTAATATATCAATGCAGAAAACTCAACCTATTATTTATTTCTATCTCTTTTAGTGACATTGTAAAATATTTTCATTTAGACATCTAATCAAATTTTACCATATATATTTTGTATAGCGGATTACAAAATAATATTGTGACATATATAAATTAAAAATCTATTTTTTTTTCTTTCCATTAATCTAAAAGTTAATGAAATCTAAGTGTACCAAAAAAATAACTTTTAATCTTTTAATATATAATTGTCAATCATATCATATTCCAAAATTGACAATCATAAATAATTTTCTCATTTAGGGTGTGAAAATGTATTCAAGATGATATTTTTCAATGATTATAAATGGAGAACAACATAGATTGTCAAATCAAACTTACATTTACAAAGAGAAATACAATATTTAGAAGATCAACAAGAACAATGTTAAAGAGTGTGATGAAAAATGTAGTTATGATTATTGTCATAATTATGGCAATGAATATGTTTGTTTTTGCTCAAGTCGATAAATCTCCTTCACCAACACCACCTGAAGATATAGATAGTAAAATCGGTGAATTGCTTTGTCTTGGCAAGTGTGGCTTGACTTGTACACCTGAATGAAAAAATCCTATATTGTATATAGCTTGTCTTACCGGTTGTACATTGCAATGCCAAGACAGCCCATCACCTGTTGCATATGATTGTGCTACTAATTGTGCTTATTCGAAGTCGAATACTTTTGGTATGTTTATATTTTCTCTATTTTCTTTTATATATTGATATGATGAATCAAGCGAATATTATAAATTAATAGAGTTGACTTAAAAAATGATTTCTTATATTTTGATATTTTATTTTTTCAGATGCACGTAGCACTAATGGAATCGTTAACTCATGCTTGGAAACTTGCAAGGACAAATAATGTATATTACTAGATGCATCTAACACGAAATAAATTTTAAATAAATAAAACTTTATGGTGATAATGTCAATTAAGAGATGGGCAGCAAAATCCTGAAACATTTTGTTCTTGTGTCTATGTTTTGATAGTACCTTGATATCATCCCCAATCTCTTCACCAATCTCTTTACAACAATGAGTACCTACCGATCACTTTTCATTAAATGTAATTTGTAATTATATGAAATTTACATGCCAGATATTTGGTGATTTTTATTGAAACTTAATTTAACGCTAACTTTGTTGAAATAATTAATTTCTCCTTGTTCAACATAATTCTGAAATGACAACCAAATCAAATGGAACATACTTGATTGAATCTTAGCTTTATTAGCGGTGCCTGTGAAACTATATTTACTATTTTATGTGTTTATATTACTTTTAGATTTTAGCGGTTTTAGTGTATGCTTTTAATGTTTCCAATACTTATACAAAGGATGACAATTGTTTATCGTTCTCGATGGGAGGTTTATGGTTTGGATTAATAATCGACACTAAATAAACATTTCATTAAGCCTGCCTTCCCACTTTGAAAGCTTTATCGTGGCCAAATCGAGTTTCCTATGGGAGTTAATTAACAAGTGAAGCAAAAAGAATGACAAATAGAAAAGAGCTTAAGCTTTAAGCAAAAATGGCGAGTGCTACATGGTGTTATATCTTTAATAATGAAAGAGTAAAACCAGTAGAATCACAAACATGAGACCTAGTGAAGCAACAATCAAGTAAAAAGAGCCATGATAAATTGTTCATTGAAACATAGACGTAGATGCAAACAACAAATAGGATTTCAAAGAGTCGACCAAGTCATGCGTGTTACACTCTAAACCCAAAAATATATATATAATAATTTATACTAGATTTAAAAATAAAATAAAAACAATTTACAACGGATAAATAAATTTTTTTTCCAGTGAAATAAAACTTTTGTAACTATTATAGGATATCACATTTCTCATTGTACATATGAAACACTTTAAACTTAATTTCCTAAATAAAAAGGTAAAATCTTATTAAATTAGATTTAACTATAATTTCTTGATTTTATTTTTAAAATTACTACCACTAATAAGGTTTTTCTAATTAAATGAGTACAATAAAGTTTATAAATCTTATTCTCAGGATCACATATCAGAGCGGACTTCTTCCAAACTTAAGCTTCAAGACTTTCTAACCTATAATAATTGGGATTTCGCAAACGAATGGCCAAACCAGTCAAACTCAAATAATAAAGGGAGTGAATAAGAACACTCAAATACATGTCATCCATTCAAAACCAATTAGTATAGGATTTCACAAAATTCAAAAGAAATCTTAACAAAAATTAGTTCACAATAACTCTAAAAGTTTCTAAATCATATTTTAGTCCTCATTATTACCATTCATATATTCCCAATTAATTATTTACTCAATAAGGTGTTGGAAAAATATGACTTCTTCCGATTAATTGTTGGAAAAATATGACTTCTTTCGATTAATATTAAGAGAATTAAGATCAAATCCAACGTGTTCAATTTTAATTCAAATGTTAATAATGCAAGATTCATACAATATGTGCACAGCGGAAATCTAACATAGCATACAGGATCATCATGAATGTCAAGTAATATTAATCATACAAACATAAAATGCAAATGCTAAAGAGTAAGGGTTAGAGAAGAATGCACCAAGGTTTATCCTGGTTCAGTTGTCAACAAGACAACCTACATCCAGTCCTGACAATCCAACTGGATTTCAGATTTTTCTCCAATAGAAAGAATTTGAGGCTTGTTTACAGATTTTCCAGTTTCCTCGAAACCTACCAATCTAACTCGAATTCTTTCCTATTCTTAACCCCTTGATCCTTGCAGTCACTCGGCAGACTCACACAAAATCAAGTTCAGCTCCTTCTTGATGAGGCCTCTCACCCAAGAAGATCGCCACCACTTTCTAGCTGGATTTTTCGCTATCGTTTCTTTACAGAGTATTTGTTACAACCAAAATAAAAGAAGTACAAAGAGTGTCTTCAATCTTGATCAATGTATCTCACACAAATCTGGTTGCTCAATGAGTGTTTAGGAGATCATTGTCTTTTCTCTCAAGAATACTTTTTCAACTCTCTCAATGATTATGGATAATCTTTTTGGCTTAATCTGAAAAAGGCAATATCAGAATGTTAACAATATGTTCTTAAGAGTTCTTCAGTGTTCTGAAGTATATTCAAGTATTAAGATGTGTTATGATCAGTTAATGAGAGAATGATTGAAAACAGTTTATATAGTTTCTGAAAAACAACTACTAAATCGATTTACCAATCGATTCATTAAAGTTATAAAACAGGTCTAATCGAATTGCCAATCGATTATTGCGAGTCTTTTTTTTCTTGAATCTTGAAACTATACAAACCAATCGATTTGCCAATCGATTCTTTTAACATACTTTCTAGAAAATTATGTGCAGACTTATATGAATCGATTGCATAATCGGTGTCAGGTGTTTTGTTCCATTAATAAAGTCACACCAATCGATTACTTAATCGATTTATCAAGTCACATAATCGATTCACAAATACACAGAATCGATTTGGCCACAAACTGAGAATTCACTGTGATTTCAAAATATTTGTTTCAATCGATTTGCCAATCGATTGTGTTTAAAACAGGAACTTAGCTTATTCCACGTTAATCGGAGTGCCAATCGATTTGGTAGTATTTTCCTGAAAAGTTCTTACCAGTTGTTTAGTTCAATCGATTACCCAGTCGATTGAAACCAAACTTAACATGATTGAAATTCTCACAATAGATTGTCCAATCGATTGTGTTTGTCACAGGTCATGTTACTTTTCAAATATTATCTAAGCAATCGATTTGCCAATCGATTAGCCTTGAAACTGGACTGTCCCTGTGACTTTCCCAATAGATTTGTTTCAATCAGTTTTACTTTGTGATGTGCACAATCGATTTGCCAGTCGATTAGCCTGTAAATCAGGTTGCCACTGACTTGCACACTTTTTATTTCTAATTGTGCCAGTCGATTGCCTAATCGATTGTGTAACCACAAACAATATGATTCCTTACAACCCTTTTACGAAATCGATTTCCCAATCGATTTGTTCAGTAGATTTTCAACCTTTGTTGATTTCTTGAGTTCCAAGCAATTTGTCTCAAGTGTGTAGGGTTGAGTTGTTGTTTCTGAAATCTTGCTCAGTTAAAATGTTAGATTTATCATATGATGTATGAACATTGTATGGTTGTTAATTATGTCAAAATTAGGATTAAGAGGAATAAAGTCCAACAATCTCCCCCTTTTTGCATAAGTGACAAGCATACAATTTTAACTTGAGTTGAGCATTTCAAGACATAATATTATCAACATTTCATAGCATCATATGTACCATTATCAGATCATAAAATCAGAGTATCGGATCAGAGCATAACAGTACACATGCTATTTATCAAAATCAGAGCATTTTAATAATTCATTATCAGTCATCATAGTATCAAAATTATGCAGCAGTCATAAGCAAGTTAAAGTTTTTCTCCCCCTTTGTCAGTTAAGGCAAAAAGGCAGAAAAAATTTTCCTCCCCCTATGTTAATAAACATAAGCACTGGGGGTTGAAATTAAAACATAGTGTATCAGAGCAATAAATGAGCATATTAAAATATTATGACAAATGATTTCAGAGAGTAATGGAATAAACGTTCTACTGCATTATGTATATAGATGAAATGAATACATCAAGTCATTACAAAACAACATAGATCCTAAACTCCTAAACTAGATTGGTCCTCACTATTATCTAAGGGAGAGGCAGAGACCGCTGTATTACCCTCAGCAGGTGTCTCCTCAACGTGAGTTGCAGGCTGATCTAGGGGAGTTGGGTTAGGTTCATCTGTTGCTTGACGACCGATGTCTGCTATATCTTCAAATGACAGCTTGATGCCTAAATGCGCTTGCATAGCATCAACATCCTGAACAACTGAATTCAGGGATGCCTGGAGAGTCCTCAAATTTGCTTCCATTCTGGCCTGTGACTCTAGCATCTTGGCATTGTGAGCCATCTGCACTTCTATAAATTCCATTAGCTTGGCGACAAACTCAGGAGGGGCTGTTTCAGTAGCTGGTTGAGGTTGAGGTTGAGGTTGAGCTGGTTCAACATTTGGCTGAGGTCTTATCCAAATACCATGTAACCTTTTCAATTGCATCTGATTTACAATTGATTCTCCAAAAATTAGAGTGGTCTTAGACGATTCTTCATTAACAAACGATACCTTGAAGTGTTTCAGAATCTTGGTAATCAGTTGAGGATAAGGCAGCACAATCTTACTATGTGAAGCCTCCAGCATGTGCCGTAGCACAATCTATGCCCAGCTCATCCTAAGCTCCTTAGATAAACCCCATAACAGTAGTATATCCATCTTCTGAACTACTACATGGTTACCGGACCGTGGTACAAGCATCCGGGTCAGCGTATACATCAACATTCGATGTTGGACCTTCATTTGACCGATAGGCAGTGAAATGGTTTCAACAAAGCCATCAATCATCAGGTCTTTAACCGCATTATGCCTGTCAAATGATTCTTCCCATCCTTGGTCAGCCGTGTCTGCCTCTGAACTGCCATCTATAGAATTTCCATGAAATGGAAATCCTGTCAAAACAGAAAAATCTTCAAAGGACATAGAAATCCTTTTCCCTTTAACCTGAGCCTTGAAACCTTCTTCAGTTAGCTTGAACGTTGATTAAAATTCCCTTATCAATCTTGGATAACTATCAAGAGTAGACGAGAGAAAGCCTTCAAGACCGTGAAATCTCAGATGATTCTGAAAAGTAAAACCACCGGTATCAAAATAGCCGAAATCCAGAGTCCGACCCTCATGGATTTTCCTTTTTAGAAAGTCTGAAGAAATAAAAGGTTCTACATGTTTTTCCTTGGATGCAGGAGCTTTCTTAGGAGGGGGTGAAGAAACTGGTTTCTTCTTCCTCTTTTGTGAGATTTCCTTCATGGCATCAGCCATAAGCTTCTCAGTTGGTGGTTCCTTTCTCTTTTTGGGTTTCTCTTGAATAGCAGCAGGTGCCTTGCCTTTGTCCTTGGCAAGAATCTTATGTGTAGGAATGGGTACTCTTTTGGTTACAGTAGGTGGTGGTGAAGGGGTTTCACTGGATGAAGATGACGGTGAGGGGGTGCGAGCTTGGGTTTGTTTAACTCGTGCCATAATCGTAAATTGAAGTAGTTTGAATGTAGATAGTAACAGAGAGCAATTGCAGAAACTGAGAGATGATTGAAGTAGTTTGAATGTAGATAGTAACAGAGAGCAATTGCAGAAACTGAGAGATGAAGCAGACAAAGAAAATTTGTGAAATCTGGAGAAATGCAGTGAAGAAATCGATGGATAACTGTTCCTATTTAAACCCTTGAATGTGTAAATCGATTAGGTTACCGTTACTGGGTAATGTCAATCGATTTAGTAAATATTACATCCAACGGCTAGTCACAACGGTCATATTGTAAATCGATTCCCAAGTCGATTTCCAGATTTACTTAATCGATGTCCAAATCGATTGTTTTAAAGTTAAAAAAAAACTAGTCGATTTCCCAATCGACGCTCGGGCAAGTTAAAAAAAATTTTATGAACTTTGAAGCCTGGGGCCAAAGCAATTAATTCCCAAATCGATTTTGTAAACAATAAACCATGCTGGTAATCGATTACCCAATCAATTTAACTGGAAAACACTGCAAGCACCAGAAGTGTCCTATGAAAAGATTCAAAGATCATACTTCACTAGGATCAATGATCCCTAGTTTCATCCTTATATGCAGGAAACTTTCTCTTGGTAAAGCTTTTGTGAAGATGTCAGCCAGCTGCTCAGCTGTGTTAACATACTCAAGCTTAATGATTCCGTTTTGAAAGTGATCCCTTATAAAATGATGTCTTACTTCAATGTGCTTGGTCCTGGAGTGCATCACTGGATTCTTAGTAATACTTATTGCTCTTGTATTATCACACATAATATGTACTGTTCCCAAGTCAACACCAAAATCCAATAAGTGCTGTTTCATCCAAAGAATCTGAGCACAGCAACTCCCAGCTGCAATATATTCAGCTTCAACAGTTGATAAAACAATGCTAGTCTATTTCTTACTAAACCATGACACAAGAGAGTTTCCAAGTAAATGACAAGTTCCTGAGGTACTTTTCCTGTCTAGTTTGCATCCGGCAAAGTCTGAATCTGAGTAACCAACTAAGGTACAGGTTGATCCCTTCGGATACCACAAGCCTAAACTCTTAGTTCCTACTAGATATCTGAAAATCCTCTTAACTGCACTGAGGTGAGATTCCTTTGGATTCGATTGGTACCTTGCACACATACAAACACTGAACATGATGTCTGGCTGGCTTGCTGTAAGATAGAGCAAATATCCTATCATACCCCGAAACCTAGTTACATCTACAGGTTTACCTTTCTCATCTCTGTCTAAGTAATTTCCTTGACTCATGGGAGTATCAATGGACTTAAGATTTTCAAAACTAAATTTCTTTATCAAATCATTACAGTATTTAGTTTGACTAATGAAAATGCCTTGCTTGCTTTGGTTAATTTGAAATCCCAAGAAATAAGATAGTTCACCCATCATTGACATTTCAAATTTACCTTTCATCAAATTTTCAAAATCTTTGCATAACTTATTGTTTGTGGATCCAAATATTATGTCATCAACATATACTTGGACAAGCAAGATATCATTTCCAGTAGTTTTTGTGAAAAGGGTCTTGTCAACATTTCCTCTTGAAAAGTTTTGTTGAATAAGGAAATTGTTGAGCTTCTCATACCAAGCTCTTGGAGCTTGTTTTAACCCATAGAGGGCCTTTGAAAGCTTATACACATGATTAGGAAAATCAGGATTTTCAAAACCAGGTGTTTGGCTAACAAAAACTTCCTCTTGAAGGTCACCATTGAGAAAGGCACTTTTCACATCCATTTGATAAAGATTAAAGTCCATTATACAAGCATAAGCCAATAAAATTCTTATGGCTTCTAACCTAGCTATAGGGGCATAGGTTTCATCAAAATATATTCCCTCCTCTTGACTATAACCCTTTGCTACTAGTCTAGCTTTGTTCCTGGTTATAACTCCATTCTCATCTAACTTGTTCCTGAACACCCACCTTGTTCCTATGATGTGCTTACCCTCTGGTTTAGGTACTAAACTCCACACCTTGTTTCTCTCAAACTGGTTTAACTCCTCTTGCATAGCAAGTATCCACTCACTATCTAACAGGGTTTCCTTAATGTTCTTAGGTTCAATCTGAGATACAAAGGCTGTAAAGTTACAAAACTGACTAAGGCTTCTCCTAGTTGCAACACCTTTAGAGATATCGCCTATAATGTTGTCTAAAGGGTGGTTTCTGTTGAACTTCCATTCCTTAGGCAACTCACAGGTTTCTATAGGTTCTACAAGGTCTGATCTAGTTGGAGGGTCAGCTATAGGTTGTTCTAGTGGTTCAGATTCTACAACTTCATCCAAAATTTCATCAACCTTAGAAGGAGTTTTGTTCAAGTTTTCTGTAAAAGATTCATCAAACTTTACATGAACTGACTCTTCTATGGTCTTTGTTCTTTTGTTGTAGATTCTATAGGCCTTACTAGTTTGGGAATATCCTAAAAAGATACCTTCATCTGCCTTAGGGTCAAACTTTCCTAGGTGTTCTTTGCCATTGTTCAACACAAAGCACTTACAACCAAAGATTCTAAAGTAGGAAAGGTTTGGTTTTCTACCCTTGTAAAGCTCATAGGGTGTTTTCCTAAGCAGGGGCCTAATGAGAACTCTATTTACAACATGAGTGGCTGTACTAATTGCATCTGCCCAAAAGTACTTAGGTAGGTTGGAGTCCTTAAGCATGGTCCTAGCTAACTCTTCTAGGGATCTATTTTTCCTCTCCACTACCCCATTCTGCTGTGGTGTCCTAGGGGCAGAATATATGTGGTTGATTCCATTTGATTCACAATAATTTTGAAAAAGATCATTTTGGAATTCACCTCCATGATCACTTTTTATTGAAACAATTTTCAAATCATTCTCATTTTGTACTAAAGCAGCAAACTTTTTGAAAACAGAGAATGTATCACTTTTATGAGCTAAAAAGTAAGTCCATGTGAATCTAGAATAATCATCAACCAGCACATATTCTTATTAGGGAGACCTATGACTAGTTGTTTGCTAACAAGTCTATTCAAATGATCTATATGAATATGCGCTATACGTTTATGCCATAGCCAAGTCTCATTTGAATTAGATAACAAGCAGCATATAGTACTTGGTACAGAATTGAAATCTAACATGTAAATGTTATTAATTCTGTCACCCACTAACTTTATGTGTTTGTCATCTTTATGCTCAATAATGCAAGATTGTGATGAAAAACTTACCTGGAAGCCTTTATCACATAGCTGGCTTATACTCAGCAAGTTGCGTTTTAGCCCTTCAACATACAAGACATTTTTGATTACTGCAGTTGACTCATTTCCTATGTCACCAATTCCAATAATTTTTCCTCTATTGTTGTCTCCATATTTGACAAAACCTCCTTCCTTTAATGTCAAGGACAAGAATTTGGATTTGTCTCCTGTCATGTGCTTTGAGCATCCACTGTCTAAATACCAAGAATGCTTAGTGGATGTCAAGCACACCTGTAACACACAATCAGAATTTTATTTTAGGTTCCCAATTTAAATTGGGTCCTGGAAGGTTAGTGTGAAAAACAGATTTCTTTGCTATCCAAACTTGCTTCCATCCTTGATTGGCTAATTTTTTAAATTTGCAATTTGAAACAAAATGTCCCATTCTGCAACAGAAATGACATTTGCCATCAAAGGATGAATGTTTGTTTGGTTTAGTAAAGATGTCATACATACTCTTTGAAATAACAGATTTCTGACCATGTTTGACATTTCTGGTTTGCATATACCCAATACCATATCTTTTGTTATTTCTTTTAAACTGCATATTGGGTTTATATCCTAAACCAGATTTTTCATTAACATGTCTTTGATTGCTAAGTATGACATTCAGCTTATCTTTACTATTAGTAAACTTCAATAAATCAAATTTTAATGATGCAACATTTTCTTCAAGTTCAATGCATCTTGCAGATTTGTCATGTGAATCCTTTTTCAATTGTTCATACAAATTTTCAATTTCTTTATGATCATTTTTCATTTGCTCAAGCATTTTCTTTGTACTTATCAACTGTTTAATAGAATTCACATACTCGTCATGCAGTTCATTAAAAGCTTCTTGCAGTTCATCATAAGTTGGATTGGATTGTGAACTAACCTCATTTTCTGATTCTGAGTCGGTATTTTCCATGAGACACAGATTCGCTTCTTCTTCATCTGAAAAGGCAGAGGATTCTTCGTTGTCATTCCATGCAACATAAGCTTTTCTGGTTTTGGTGACTGGTTCCTTGCCTTTTGTTTTTGTAGCTCTATTTCTGTTCTGCAACTTGTAACATTCTGACTTTATGTGACCAGTCTTACCACACTCATAACATGTGATTGTCTTGTTGTCACTAGTCTTAGAGCTGGATGGCTTTCTGAATTTGTTGTCTTTCTTCTTCAGAAATTTCTTAAACTTTTTGACAAGCAAACCAATCTCAGGCTCTTCATCAGTCTCACTGCTTGATTCATCTGAGCAACTTTCTTTTTCAGTTTTTGATTGATGCGTTTGGGCTTTTAAAGACAGTCCTTTCTTTTTCCTGCTATCATGCTATGACTCATCTAGTCTATGCAACTCCATTTCGTGCTCCCTGAGCTTTCTAAACAGTGTTGCAGTGGTCATCTTTGCCAGATCTTTCGATTCAGCTATAGCAGTTATTTTGGGCTGCCATTCTCTGGTTAAACATCTCATGATCTTTCCGATCTGCTGTTCATTGTCCACCTGTTTTCCCAGGGCTTGAAGGTTGTTTATAACGTGTGTAAACCTCGTCTGTAGATCACTTATAGATTCATCTTTCTTCATGCTAAACAATTTGTATTCATGCATAAGTGTATTTACACGAGCTCTTTTCACGTCTGAGGTGCCTTCATGTGTTTCCTAAAGAGTGTCTCACATTTCCTTTGCTGACTTGCAGTTTGACACCCTAAAGAATTCTTCTGCACACAAAGCAGATGTTATAATATTCTTTGCCTTAGCATTATAAACAACTTTCTTTTTGTCATCATCAGACCAATCAGATCTTGGTTTGATGATGATGGATGATCCCTCAGTGCCTGCAAGTTTAGGCACGTAGGGACCATTCTCCACTGCCTCTAAGATGTCCAGCCCACATGCTTCCAGAAAGATGAGCATCCTCTATTTCCAGTACATGTATGTTGTACCATTAAAGGCAGGGGGTCTGGTTAGAGATGCCCCTTCCCCTAGGAAATCTAAAGAAGTCATGTCCTTTTATGAGTTTTACCTCTAAAATAGTCAGGCTCTGATACCAATTGTTGGAAAAATATGATTTCTTTCGATTAATATTAAGAGAATTAAGATCAAATCCAACGTGTTCAATTTTAATTCAAATGTTAATAATGCAAGATTCATACAATATGTGCACAGCGGAAATCTAACATAGCATACAAGATCATCATGAATGTCAAGTAATATTAATCATACAAACATAAAATGCAAATGCTAAAGAGTAAGGGTTAGAGAAGAATGCACCAAGGTTTATCCTGGTTCAGTTGTCAACAAGACAACCTACATCCAGTCCTGACAATCCAACTGGATTTCAGATTTTTCTCCAATAGAAAGAATTTGAGGCTTGTTTACAGATTTTTCAGTTTCCTCGAAACCTATCAATCTAACTCGAATTATTTCCTATTCTTAACCCCTTGATCCTTGCAGTCACTCGGCAGACTCACACAAAATCAAGTTCAGCTCCTTCTTGATGAGGCCTCTCACCCAAGAAGATCGCCACCAGTTTCTAGCTGGATTTTTCGCTATCGTTTCTTTACAGAGTATTTGTTACAACCAAAATAAAAGAAGTACA